>NW_020450677.1:679857-823178 GCF_003343035.1 Apteryx rowi | reverse complement strand
CTGTGCAATGTGCTCTAGGTGACCCTGCTTGAGCAGGGGGGTTGGACTAGATGATCTCCAGAGGTCCCTTCCAACCTCAACCATTCTGTGATTCTGTGTGATTTCCACCTTCATTAACAAAGAGTAAAGTCATCCTCACAATACTCCTGGCCATGTTTTCTTCATTTCTTATCACCTAAGGAAAATTCAGAAGGGCTAAAGTACTAAATACAATATTACCTTGGGAATTCACTATGCTTTCACCATATCTAGCAGACATACCTGCAAACTGTTACATTTCAAAGGGATTAAAAATATATTTAACAACAAACAAACAAACAATAACCCCAAATCTCCTTGCTGATAAGAATATTTTTCCAAATCTGGAAATTAAAATGAATATTATGGTTATTTCATCTATTCTAAAATAAATACAGGGTTTATTTCTCAACAACAGTATTAAATGGATATTCTGTGCTTTATTAATTATGCATTAATGTTATAGATAGACCTCATTCAAAGATATAACCCTCTCCTACAATTTTCTGTGCCTAAGATGAAATAATATAAAGTCTTAAAATTTAAAAACATTCTTGGATATGCGTACAGGAGCATGTGGATAACATTCAGCTGAACTCGTGAAGTGATGTAAAAACTAATTACAGGCAAGAGGAAACATCTTTTGCCTGAGGATATGGAGGTCTTAAAGAAAAGCTGTACTAGTTGCTAGTCGGCTGATTTTCAAGGAATAAACAAGATAAAAGCCATATTAGACCAAAACAGCTTGTACAGACCTCTATTCGCACATCTAAAATGTAATCCTTTTGTATCTCAGAAAGTTACAATATTATCAGCAGAAGTAAAATGAAAACATGATATTAGTAGCAAGCAAACTAATAAAAAAAGTGTAAGATCTTATTTGTATGTTTTAGTGCTGGGTCACAAACTGCACACATGACCTTTTTTCCCCATATACTAGTTTTAACCCAGATAAGTAATCCTGCATAGAATAAAACATTTTTATTTAATACTTTATCTTTGGGTAAGTTTTACAGGATACACAGTGGATTATTTCCACTCCATGCAGCATGTACAGGGTATTTCTACAGAAAAGCAACATGACATTTTTTCAACAGAAAAATTGTCTGCTTGTTAAATTAAACTAAGCTTTTCTAGTTTTCATTTTCCAGACTGCCAACTCCACAGGAAAGAGCTATATCTTCTGTTTTTATATAGCAGCTTGACCTTGCAAATATTTAATATTGATCAGAATATCTTTTTCAGGTATGGTTTGAAGAAGTAACAAATACTAGATAATATTTTCTGGAAAATGTTTTTTTTTAAATAGAATACTGAATAATGTTTGTAAGCATATGTAAGCATAAAATGATAAACATGAAAGTGTCAAACATTAAGACTTTATCAATACTATTTCACTTTTACCTGGTTTTAGTTTTACATTCTAGATACATATTTCCTCCAAAGCAATATCATGAGGTGCTTTCCAGAGTGTAAGTATATCTTGCTGTATGCAGATGAGGTAAAGGAACTGAGCTGCTGAGATTACTGGTAGGAACAGCTCACTACAGTTTGCATTGTGTATCATTTTTAGTCTTCCTAAACCAAAACACTAGGTTTTTATTTGTTTAATTATTGTGTGTTCATGTTTGTTAGTTTCATGATGATATTTAAAACAAGTATTAAGCGTGCTGCCCTTTGGATCAAAGCTTCCAGAGACACTTCTGGCATACCCATATACTCTGAAGACAGGGATAAAAATTTTAAACCCAATATGGTATTTAAGGAAAGGCAAGGAGAAGAAAACTAAAAGGTTATGTTACGGTAAATCTTTGAACTGTTTGATGAGGAAGGAGAATAATTCTGGCTGCAAGAGTTCAGACCAACCAGAAAAGGAAATGTAGATGCCAAGGAAGCTTCAGTGGTGAAGACAGAAAAGAAATGGAATTCAAATGAATAATAATAAAAAAAGACAAATCCAACAACAACATTTTTGATTTTAGGAACACTGCTCTGCCCCTGCCCTTCCAAACAAAGCTAGCAAGCTTTGAATACATCTTTCTATAAGTAAAGCTCAAAGATGCTGTCCCACATTAAGTTCTTGGGAATCAAGAAAAAAAAAAAAAATCCTGAAACATGTATTTCACAAGTGACAAACCTATTCTTAACTATGCATATTTTAAAATATTTTATAAAAGTATGCAAACTTTGAGAATAGACTCAGAAAGTTTTTCAACCCTTCCCCCTCCCCAAATGTTAGTGATTTTAGAATTGCTTTACTCTTAAAGAACTTTGAGTATCTGAATTACAAAGCCTTCAAAAATGGAATTTATAGTTCAAGTTTTGAAAACCTGGGCTGTACTGGGATGAATTGGGTGTATGACTCGCTATAATCATATTAACACTTCAAGGATGGAAGTGTTAAAAAACAGCACTATGGTTATATCTATTTTCTTCAGTGAAACTTTTTACTGGCAATATTTCAAAGATTTCATAAGGTAAATGTTTTGGACATATGACTACAATTAACAAAAATTTTTTAAATTTGATTGTTCTCCATCTGAAAGGGTGGATTACAAATTTTCAAAAGGCCCATTATGCAAATAAATGTATGCAGTATTGGCTTTGATATATTCAACATCCAGTCTGGTGTGTCTGTCCTGTTTTAAGTACAAATGAATTAACATAAAAAAAATTAAATGTCTTTAAAATGGTTTACGTTAATTGCTCCTCTGTCATCACAGTTCTCTTGGTCTGCATCCTAACACAGAAGACAGTTCACATGGAACTTTTATTAAATTCAGCAATTCTGTCTATAGGGAAATGCACCTCTACAAATAATATTAATTATTAAAATATTTAGAAAACTCAAATATTTTAAGATTAAACAAGTTTCATAGATCCTCTAATGGGGATCGAACTATAGTGACAAGACAGCCTTCATGGCAAAAGAGCAAAAATATCAAAACAGAAAGTATTTCAGTGTAATGAGTTTAAAAATACAGCAGGATAAGAAGAGTGGCTTTGAGAAAAAAAAAATCTGCCTAGATCTTGGTACTGCTGAAATCTTAAAGTAAAGTTTATATTTATTGCATCATTTCAGATCAGTTAGAAGACTTAATGACTCTTTAAGTGGAGGACAGAAGCACTTCAATGTTAAGAGTTTACTGGTCTTATGTAATCTTCTGAGGGCCAAATTCAACAAAATATATGTGGTCTTCAGGAGTTACTAAGTCCTCCCTTATGGCCTAAATGTTCAAACTAATGATTAGAAGTTCAACTGTCCATAGAAAGGGAAGAAACAGCAGTATCTGCATGAGTAGGAGATACAGTTATTCGGATAAGAATTCATGCAGCATGTTTTATGCGTTTTGTGTGCTTTCTTCCCCTATTCTCAGACAGGAGAAGCTCTGAGACTCACTATACATCTCATATTTCTGTTCTGGCAACATTTATGGGGGACTAAAACCACAAGGATTAATATGAAAAGAGGTTGTGAAGTTGCATAAGGCTTTAAATGACCATGGCAGAAAGAAAAAAAAAAAAACTCAGAATACACAGCAGCTTCCATGCTACAGCTCTAGATTCTACAGGCTCTACTATCCCAGGGGAATGTTAAGCTAAACAGATTTTTAGGCATATAGTCAGACCAAAAAAAATCAACAATGATCACAAGCACTGACTTCTAGTGCTTGGTCATTAAAACAATAGCGTACTCTTTGCATCTACTGTCTCCAGATATGTGCAAATAAATATGGACAGTCACAACCAGCAAAGATGATAATGAGAAATGATTATTAAAAATAAAAAAGAGGGGTTGGGTACAAAGGAATAACACATAAATATATAAAACATGCTGAAAAAATAGAAGTGATTTACACACAGTTAGAATTCAGATTTCAATGAGTTGAAGCTATTTTATTACTCCAAGATGGACAGTTTCCTTCTTTTTTGGAGCTCTTCATGATAACTAAAAGCTAATGGAATATACACCCAGAATATGTAATTAACTAATGTATAATTGACTATATATTAAAAAAAGCCTAAGAGATCAAAGCTAGAAGAAGGATTTATTTCAAGCCAAAATAGCTAAAGCACAATTAAAAGCTGACAAACATTTCTGAGATGCTAAGAAGACTCGGTGGAGAAAGGGATGCAAACTAATTTTTGAAAACAGCAACACAGAGGCACATGGAAATTTCTCTCTCATTCAATCTTTAAATGATATAGTAAAATAAAAAGCAGAAAGCTGCCCCACTGTAGACCTTTATGATTATCCTTGCTTTCTTTTTCCTACTTTTGGCCAGCAGAGCATCATTTGGGGTCATTCCAAAAGGCTGTTTTTCACTTTTGCTTCCACTTTCACACATTTTATGCATGTAAGTGAAAACAGGATCAAAGACTCAGAAAGGATTACTTTATTAAATGGCATTGTAAAGAGCCAGGATTACATGTTTCTTTATAGACGAATTATCAAGAGTTCTTAAATAAAGCTGAAAAGTTATTCTCCCTTTTTCCCCACGAAGAAGATGGGTAGAGAGGGTAGGATATTAGTCTTTTCCTAGTTTAAAAAACAACCAAACAACCAAACAACAAAAACAAACCCAGAAGACATAGTTCCTTAGATCTCAAATAAAATTGACCCTTTACAATAATTTTTATATCCTGAAAAACGTCTGTATGAAGTTGACATTTGTTATATTGTCATTTATTTTCAAAAGCTGCCATCTCTGAGCATTCTAGTTGATACTTGCCTACAGATTCCACAAAAGGAAAAGGTCTTCCCCAATCTCCAGTTTCTAAATCGTCTCAGAGTGAGATTTTCTCCAATTTATCATCTTATACTAGCAAAACATTATTCTCTTCTTTGAAAACTATTATTTTAAATTAAGTGAACAAAGATTGATAGATGGACCCACCCTGCATAGATATGAGAAACCAAAGATAGAAGTCTGTAGTATTAATAATTTATCTATGTTGAAGTCATCCCTAAGAAATTGTTTGAAAGGAAAAATCCAAATTTTCTGGAAATACCTGTCTATGCAAGAAAGCCTCTACAGAAATAATTTACTTTTACCCATGCCTTTACTTCAATCTCATCCTAACAAATTACAAAATATTAGAGAAACATTCAGCACTTGGCCACTACTTACTACATGATTAACTCAGTTATGCCCATGTAGCTGAATATTTCACACATATATAAAAAAAATATATGGGAACATGCAGGCTCATGACACTTGACTTTCAATGAGATAGGTTTCACTCAAGTCAAAACTAGTTTCCATTGCAGTGTTAAGAAGATATTTCAAAAGAAGGGTTGATTCCATACCAAACTGCAACTTTCTATCCCTAGACATTCTGTTTACAACAGTCATTCAAATTAAATTAACAATGTTATGGGTTTCATTTATTTAGTACTGTAAAAATAATTTCTTCTTCCTCTCTTCCACTTTCCATTTAATCCCAAGTGGCAGAAAAACAATTGCTGCTGACACTTACCCAAACAAGCGAATTCACCTGCAAGCAGAGGCCAAGCAACCTGAAAGGTGAAAGCTTCAGAATGTTATGGGTAAGAAAGAGGTTTACCTAATCTTCATAGTAACATTACTTATATACTTGTAGCAATATCTTTAAATCTGTACATAATGGTTTGATGATAGCATTTGTACA
Organism: Apteryx rowi; assembly: GCF_003343035.1. Lineage (NCBI taxonomy): Eukaryota > Metazoa > Chordata > Aves > Apterygiformes > Apterygidae > Apteryx > Apteryx rowi. The sequence continues at coordinate 817,508 of NW_020450677.1, read as the reverse complement.
GGATGTTTCTACAAGTAAAATTATCATTAAACTGTGATGAAAATTCAAAGGATAGATGGTAATAAGTGTTCTAAATGACTAAAATTATAAAAGTAATCAAACTTGTCTATCGTTTCTCAACAATTTTTTTTTTTTTTTTGGTGGAGCTTCAAGAAAGTGAGGACCTATTATGATTCCTGCTACACTCTTGGGAAAGCAGAGACCACACAACAAGACTGAGGGACAGCCAGGAGAAGGACTACATTCCCAGACCAACTCTTGGTCAGCTGGATCATAATGTGATTTAACATTGCATCTGAAGGAAGGAAAATGTGTTTTAGTTGCCTGTGTACACTGATATCCTTCAGCAAGAGAAGGGTTTCTCCAGAGTGTCAGTATGGGTCCTTTTAATACTTTTCCTGTGTGTAAAAGGAATTTACAAATTACATTATATTCCAGTTCAGGAGCCTCATTTGTAATGGTGATTCCCATAAGTCCTACGATTTTGAGTAACAGATTGTCTGAATGCTCTAAATATTAATCACGTGTTTTTCACCCATCTACCCTCCCCAGTGTATGAAGAAATCTTCATCCATCAAATGCATGAGAGTTATAGCAATCTGCATTTCCCACTTTACTGAATTTATCCCATACTTTAGCAAAAAAAAGAGCATACAGTTTTGAAAGTTATTTTGGGGTAGGAGAATAAACCAGTAACATCTTACATTAGTAGCGCTGACAGGAAAGGGGGTGGGAGGAAAGCTAAGGACCTTCTTATGACTGGAAGAGAAACTAAGAGATCCCAGCTTGCATGTTCTTTCAGGAACTATTTATAAATAAGCAGAGAGAGAGAAATGCTAATGAAGACTAAATATCTCCTTTCTTTGCACTGGTAAGTTTGTTTCCCTTTTTCCATCCATTCGATTGCAGCAGAGGAAAACACTGCAGGGAACTGGGCAGATAGGCATAGCAGTAGACGAAAACAAATCCGAGGGTATTACCTTGCGAGAAGCGGAGCCCTGGGTTCAGGTGCTCCGGCTGCTGGTGCAGGTGCAGGGGAGGGCGCAGGATGCTGAGCGGCTGCGCGGCTGCAGCTGCCCGTGCTGCTCTCGGGCGCCGCCGCCGCCGCCTCCCCTCGGCGACCGCCAATGCCGCCGCCCCGGTGCCGCCGCCGTCGCGTCCCGGCTCATCCCCGGCACGGGAGCCCCTCGGCGTGCGTCTCTTCGGCCCCGGGGGAGGAGGAGACGCAGGAGGACTGGCAGGGCGAGTGGCCAATCCTCAGGCGGAGCAGCTGTCCCCGCTCGGCTGCAGAGCCAACCGCGCAGCAGCGGACGGCGGCCAAGAGGAGAGCGGCCGCCCCGCCACCGAAGGCAGGCGGCAGAGGGGCGACAGACCTCGCAGCGCAGGCGGGCCCCTGCGCTGGCCTGCACGGGTTATATGCGTGCAGGACCATGTCCTCGCCCTGTTCCTCTCCAGAAGGGTTTCCGCGGGCCGGAGGTGTTTTCTGTCTCCAGAAGGACTGTCTTCTACCGTTTAGTCTTGATGCCTGATGTGTCAGAAGACAGATTCTTCCAGCAAAGTCGAGGCTTCCGGGGGTGCTAGCACACGGAGGCTTCAGCCTGGTTATTTTTGCTATAAACTGTCTTTGCATAATCCATCAGATCTGTTCTCCCCTGGAAGAGTATCACTGCCAATTGTATAGCTGCTGCTTACCCTGCTAAATGCAAATATGCCTCCTAAACAAACCAGCCTTAACTCCAAACTGCAACACTGGAGGGTTAGGGACCCTATCCTACATTCCTAAGCACTACTTGTAGCGGTAAATCACAGCATTTCCTAAACTAGCTCACAAAAGAGGCAATACCTAAAGTTACCTAGGGTGCACGATTTTATATGGAGCAAGGAAATAACCTAGTTTATTTGGTCCAAAGATTATTTCCTACAAGTAATCTTCCTGCTATTGCTCACTGGAAGTACTCCATTCTGGAAGGCACCATAAAGGAAGTGAAAGCCCTTTGTAACAAGACAATTCAGAAATAACACAGTTAAGGTTAAAACACTTCTAGTGACAGACCCTCTTGGGAGAAAGAGTAGTGTTGTGATTCCTATTGGTATTTAGGTTCATCATGAATGTTGAAACATTTAAATGAAATATCATTTCTCAGCACAACTTGCAGCCTGCCAAAAATGTCACATTTGGTTCTGCTGAGCTTCATTATCCACCTTTACTTGAAACACTGGAGATCTTCACATTCCTGTCATTTTAGGCTACTTCCCATTGCTGCCTATGTAAGAAGCCAAAATGAATCCTTTTGAAATCTTAAAAAATTGAGTTTTCTCCTTCTTACCTGAAATCTTCTGGCCATAAACTGATTGCCTATACCAAACCACTAGCTCATGTGCAGATTGAGAGATGTGTACAGACTAGGAAATGGAAAAAATGCTGATTGAAAATAAGGCTCTCCTTCTGATGTTTAGTACTTGCAAACAAAGATTAATAATTACTTTGTTTTGATAACCTCCCTTTTTGCAGGCACATGGTCTATATAGAGAGGAGGGAGAGTTCACAGAAAGCAACTAACATGAAACAATTATGTCAGGCTGCAATGTAAGGCACACCGAGAGCAAAACCTAATCTCTGAGAGGTTTCTGCTTCGTCTGTACTCATCTGTGTAATCAGCTTTTCATCTTGTCATAGGATAAATGCAACCTGCCTTCTGCTTCATTTACCCTATATAGAATGAAAGTATAGATTTGTATGAAACAAGCTGTGAGTTTATGTAGAAATGTATTCTGAAAGTAACTTGAAACTATTCAGTTTAAGGGAATATTAAAGGTTCAAAGTCACCTATTTGCTAAGTTACTACATTAACTAGACTTGAAAGCTATTCACTACATCTATAGCAGGCAAACTGAGCCTCCTTTAGATGAAACAATCCTAACTTTCAGATGCCTTTTAATTTCTTAATCTGTGACTTTTTGGATGGTAAGCAATGATACCTGTGCTTAAAGAACCTTTCAGGAGCTTTCATAAACTGTTCAATTCCACTGAATAACCCAAGCTATTTTGTGGAACTACTCAGAATGACTATCATTTGTTTTAGTCCCACTTCCACTGAGTGCAGAAGACTCATACAAGCAGAGGCATTCATATAACACAGGAATGAACAACAGCTTCCTGTTCAGGCTGCTCCTTTATTTGCAAAAATATCACCAGGAGCCATAGTTTGCTCAGCAAATTAAACAACTGCAAAAATATAACAAAAATGTTATCAGAAGCAACATCTGAATCAGAAAAGTATTGATTAGCTGAGAAGATACCAGTAAATGTGAAAAACAGGTTGAAGCTTTCTTGAAAAAATCTATCACGATATATTGTTGTATGGAAGGGAAGAGGAAGAAATAATAAATCCAATAGGAAATTAAAAAAAATAGCTAACCCTTTTTCTAACATTGGAAACATTTTCTAACTTACACAACCTTGGAATTTCTGTTTTCAGCCTACGTTTCTCTTAAAATATTTACACTTTTGTTTCAGTATGTTCAGATACATGTGACACAAGCTATTTTGGGCTCTCTCTCTTCCTCTCAGGCCTATTAATGCAGTCCCTGAAATGCAAACAATCAAGATTCAGTTTAAAAAAGAAACACAGACATTGTCATAACAGTCATCATTCTTGTGATGATCTCCTGCTCATCATATTTCTGCAAATGCAGTGTTTTGCAAACTCCTCCAGGAGAAACAAATTGCCCCAATAAGATTACCAGACTCCTCTGATGGAGAGAACAGAGTTCTTTGTTGAAATCACAGTCCATGGAAAACAGCATCTATTTACCACATCATATATCTCTTCATTTCCCAGAAAACTACCTGCCAGTATTAACAGGTTTATACAGAGATTAATAAGGCTTTATGTAGCAATTATTATCATTTATTGTATTCAGTTATCATTCCATGAGAAAAATATATTGATCCTTAAGAAAATGACTACTTCTGCCATTTCCTACCCTCCTGCCTACTTCACTCCTCCTTCCCTAAGTTTATACATACACTATTTATTTTACCCAGGCTCCAAGTTCTGGCTTAATACTTTGTCATCCACACAGAAAAATTATCATCCACACAGAGAGTTATATGGAGGTGTTTTAGCCTTGGCTAGCTTTGATGTCTGGAAATCTATGTCTAAACTAGGTTTTAATGGCTCACAATGAGAATACAGGCTGTTTAACTCAATGTTTATGATTCTTTTTGGTCTTCTCTCAAAAGATAGATACTTTTCCATAGTATTGTCAAAAAATGGTCATATAGTGTTTCAACATAAAAAGTATGGATAATCTGCTAGATGTAAATGAAGAAAACAGAAACTATATGCTGCAATAAAGGGAGTAGGAAAGCTACTACTACATCTTGTTGCAGAAGCAGTTGCTACCGGTCTATTTGAACTATAGGAACTAAAAAGCAAAAAACCCATCTTGTATATGCCAGCTCAGTCTTCCTTTTGGTTGCTTCCCAGTAACAAAACTCCATCCCTGAACATGTGTTGCACGTCAGAGCTGACACTTCAGTATAACAGGAGATAGATCACATTTTTCCACATTAATACTTTGAATACTCTATAAATTGAAGCTCATAATTCAACAATTCATTGTTTACTCATATTTGGATGGCCAGTTTTAAATGCAAAAGAATAAGAAGTTTCCTGGTTTTGATACATGAATTGTACATGCTTATGGTATACTACTTGGATGATGTAAATTTTGTGTCTTTTTACAGGCAAGTTTATTAAATATACCAAGAATTCTTTGCATTCTTCAGGTCTTCCCCATCAAATTCGCCTTGTGTCATCCTCCTGTATTCCTGAATCCGCACCATCCCACCCCTTGTATTAAGGTCTTGGAAGAGCAGTATGTCTCACTCCCATCCACTCTTCTGTGCTCATTTGCTCCATCATTCCATAGACTCCCTTTACTTACTACTATTTCAGACCTTGATCTCTTCTGTTCCCTCTGTCCATTTTCTTCTCATCTCTAAAACTCAGCATCGATTTTGTTCAATAATACTGAGAATAAATTATGAAATTTTATGGAGTCCTAATAGGATGAGTTATAATTCAGGCATAACTGCAGACAAAAAATATCATCTAGTTAAGCATAAGACACTACCCCTTGTCTTTGGAACCTGGGTACCACAGAAGTAGGTACTTCAACTTTCCACACAAGAATCCTGAGAATGCTGAAATGCTTTCAGATCCCCACACAGAAGGTAAGATTAAAAAAAGTAAGATTTGACTTGTAGGACCCAGATTTCTCTGTATTATCATACAGAAAGCAAAAGCTAATAGCACTATTTATGTGAACAACATAAATATGAAGACATTTAAGTGCATTTATAAAAACTGGATTTTTTGAGCAGATAGAATTTCAGACTCTGCTACATATATTATATCACATTGTGTAATTTTTTATTCACAAATTCTTGATCCATTAACAACTATTACAGAATTATTACAGTTTATGTTAGTAATCCATTTGTCATGCACTGATATCAAAGGTTTTATCCTAATGAGAAATACAGATTTGCCAATTTCAAATTATAGCAACAGCAGTGAGATACCAAATTTATTTTTTCGATTCACCCAAAAGATGAAGTAACTTTGGCCAAAATGGCTTTCTGTCTGATTAATAAATATGACACTTCAAAAGACAGCAGAGGAAAATCTTTGTAATTTTCAAAAATCTGAAAACAAGGCCCGCATTATTCCTGCCTAACATACTATTGTTCATAACTAAATGTGTTGAACAAATTAAGAATGTACATTGAAGTATACTTGGCTGTGTTTTTCTTACTGTTTCCATCATAGTAGATTGCAGCAACACAACTAAAGAAATGTGTAAGACTTTGCAGTGCTGCTAGCTCTTGCTGTAAATGACCTCATTTTGGACAGGAGGGAAGCTAATCTTACTACAAAAGCAAATCTGTGATTGCAGATTTCTGGGAATAGGGTGAACTGGCTCATGTTGGCAGGAAGGGAACATGATCACAACTGCCATAGAAGGAAGACAAGATTTTACCAAAAAAAAACAATGCCAAGATCTCTCTGCAAATGAACATATAAGGTATTAAAATTTTGTTAATGATAAAGGTGGTAGTAGGACCAATTATGTCAGTACTTTGGTCATGGAGGTATTCTCCACAAGGCTATATTTTCAGTCAGTCTCAGATACAAGAAAATAAAGAAATGGTGGTATTTAGAATTTTAAAGAAAGGAAAAATACCAAGAAAAACTTCACATGGTTCAGTTACTGTAGTCTAAAAATGCATTCATAGGAATTTCAAACATTCTCTAATGACAATAGATAAAGAATATTTATGTGTTATAATATTTAATAAAGGAGTAGTTTACTGTTTGGCATACACTATATACTGGGAGATTTACCTGAGGTTATTACAGAAGCAAGTCCTTATGAAATCAGTAAAACTGGCATGATTACCTCTCATGCAAACTAAATGCTCATATTGTGAGAAATGTGCGTGTGTGTGTGTGTGTGTTACATTTAAAGAAGAGCCCTGATTGAAGCTTCTAGTAAATACTTTCTGGGAAAGACAAACAGCAAGTGTAAAAACAGCACTGGAGTGCTGTGCAAAAAAAAAAAAAAAAAAGAAAGAAAGAAAGAAAAAAAAAGAAAGCAAGATAGTGTGCAGTTCTGCTGGCTGAATTAGTTGTGGAGTTGAACTGCCCCCAGGACTGGTTTTAAGGAAAACAGAAATCTTAAGACAGCAGAAATTGATCACCACTCCTGCTTTTCCCTTTCTCTCTTCTGGACACATGCTCTTTTAGAGTCACTAGTGAATCTAAAAAAACCATTTAGTACTACAGGAACATTTCCTGAAGCAGAAATGAATTCAGTTTGCATAGAGATGTAAAAAAAAAAAAAAGTTATAACCCAAAGCACCATCACTGTATATTGAAAGGTTACATTCAAAACAAAGGCTGAAGGACAAACAGTGCAGAGCACCAATGAAGATTCTCTTGGTTTCCATGGCACTCTCAGCACACTAAACTATATATCGATAAAAGCAGCCATAAGGCAGTTCTGACAGTCAGACTTCTGTCTCCAATATGCCATTGTAGTATTTTTGTAGTTGATATATATATATGCTGAAGTTTAATATTTAGAAAGTCAGGAGAGAAAAAAAAGAAACCTTACTCAACAGGTATACTGTCTCTCATAAATGCTAACTTAAGAAAAAACAAAGCAAAACAAAACCAATGAACCAACATTTTTGTTAATATAAAACAGCAGCCTATTCAGCCTAATAAATAAAAACACGGCAAGGCAAGCCATATACTTTGTGCATATATCAAAGGTTTTAACTACATTTTAACCAACTGCAGTTTAGCATCAGTCAAAATTAAGTAGAATTAATTAGATGCAAAATTGGAATTTCTCAAGAATCTGAAAGAAAAGGTGGGAGAGAAGGACAAAAGTAATATATCTGCAAACAAACGCAGTTACACCTTTTCTAAAAGCTGTATGTTCAGCAGATTTGTACAAAAACAATTAGGAGATAAATTCAGAACCATACAACCTCTCTGAAAATAAATGAACTTAATTCAAACTATTCTTGGTAATCTGATGGTGCTTTACAAAACTATTACCTTGTGAGAATCCCAGTTTTATGCTTGGGAGAATCATGGCACATGCTGAGGGAAAGTAGCTTGACTATGGTCACAGCAAGTAAGTGACGCAGATTAARAGAAAATACAAGAGATTCTTGTCTCATCTAATCCTCTCAATATTTTGCAGTGATGGGCTATTATTTCTCCCCATAGGTTGCAGAAAGAAATATCAGTTCAAGAAAGTGATAGGAACAGATCACAATATAAGACTTCCAGACAAAATTAGCTGCTAAGTCTAGAAATTATATTCTTTATTAAGCAATCCTTACTCCAAATGAATTTTTCCTTAAGTCTCTGATATTTTTGAATTATTTTTGTTTAATTTTGATTTAAAAAAATCACACATTCAGCTGCTCTGCAGATACTATAAATATTTGGAAGGAAAAAAGCACAGATAATCTTGCATGACTTAATCACATGATCTGCTATTGCCACTTCATAAACTGATCATATGAGTTTAACTCCAACACTCATAAGTAGAACTTTTAGTTCAGAACAAAAGCAGCTCTATTTACTGAAAGTTACTAAAATATATTTTACTTATAGCAAACATTTATAGAATCTCTCCAAAACAAAAGCCCACTTCAAATGCTTCAGCCATTTAACAACTAAAACCTCTTAAGTTTCTGTCTTTATCGAATATGCTTGAACTTCCTGTAACTCCTCTCGTGTTCGCCAGACTTGGCACATACCATCACACACACACACACACACACACACACACACAAAAAGAGAGAGCGAGAGAGAGCGCACGCCTGGCTAAGGCCAAGGCAACAAGGGGAAAGCAATTATCACTCCCAATTATACCAGGAAGAGGACTGATATACAGTAGTGGTACTAGAACTGGAAATAATACGACTTATTTCACCTTGATATTTTGAGTTTATTTGCAGCTTTGTAATCTTAACAACATTGATCCTAACAGATACTAAGCACAGTGGTCACAGGGTTAAATAGGATCATCAGCTGATCTATGGAATGATAATTTGTTAGATTTTGTTAAAAATGTAAATTAATTTTAGTCTGTTGATGTATTTTTATTTTGTATATGGCAAAAAATGAATAATATAGAAAATAACACTTAATCATAGCTTTATTTTGCTTCCTAGTGCTTTTGTGCTGATGGGCAAGATATGGTGAGTCCCCAGACCTCCATAAATACTAAAATCACCAATTTCACATTTATTTGTTCCTATAAGAAGATTAATCAGTAGTTTTCTTTTTAATTGAATATTACTGTAATCCTCACCTGGTGGTCACTATTTAAAACTTTTAAAAGCATTGTACAGCAGGGAGTCCATTAAGGTTTCAGCAGTGAAAGAACACTGAAAGATGCACCAATACTTGCTGCTAGATTTCTAGCATGGACAAAAGTAGAAAATACCTTCCTTTGTGTTATGAAAACATCAACATCAAGGAATAAAAAGTGGAAAAAGAAGACAGGGAAGGAGAACAGGAAGAGATACATAATAAAACGAGTTCAAAATACCTATTATTAACAAAAAATATTTTTTTTCTATCCTAGAAAAAAAAAGAGAGTGAGTCCTTGGGACAGATATTTAGTTATTATCCTAAGTTATATAGGAATAAGATGAGTGGGAGCAGCTGGCCCCAGAATCTGACTCCTCAGCACTCAAGACAAGAAAAGTAAGTCCAAAAGCAGAAACATGAGAAGGAGCCAGCATATCAAAGCTGTAGCAATAAAAAGCTGCACTTAAAAAATCCCATAATGAATTCCTCTGTTCAATCTGACATAAAGCAACAATATACAAAGCCCACACTACAGATGCATCAGTCATGTCACTTGTGCATAGCTTTGCATCTGTTTACACTTACCAGTACACCAAGTTTTTGAAAGAAAAATCTCTGTACTGCTTCAAATCCACAGTTCATTCTGCCCCTTCATCAGCATTGAAAACTTTATCTTTAGAACTGCAGGCTTGAAAGAGATAGGACTCAGACCCGTTTTTTCAGTACGGCCCTCTTGCTGTCACATGTAATTATACCATATGATCATTTTTCTGCTGCTCATGTACCATCTTAAACCTATTTCAGCTTTCAGTTTGCCTAGATGGAAGTTATTTAAGACCTTCATTGGTTTCAAGGCTCAAATTATTCACAACCATTTTATACCTTTTTTTCCTGAAGTGCACACAAAACTTTAAACATCCCAGGAAGATATAGCTTTATTTTTACTTTCAAGAAGAAATGTGGTGGAACATTATATTCACAAAACTTTCTTCTATGGGATTGGGGATTGCCCTGATGTCAAACATACTGATTTTGTGAAGTGCTAATTACATTCAGTTTTCTGAGACAATGTTAAGTAGCTCATTCTGAATCAGTAAATGATCTAGCCATTTATCAAGATGCCTAAAAAGATGTTGGATGTTTTCTAATAATCTTAATTTAAAAGCTAGCTAAACTTTTTACTGGCCAGGCAAAGCTTATGTCTGAATGAGTCTATTTACAATAAAGAAAAAAGAATATAATGTCTCAGTAAGCTGCAAAATGTAAAAATTGTATTTTTGTATATAAATTTTTCAATGTAAAAATTCATTACACTCCACACTGTGCTATAGTGTTTCCTTTTTAGGTTTTGCATAAAACACTCTTCGTAAAGAAGTAGAAATAGCTTTTTTTTAATTCAAGGAAATTCTCTCTTAAAGGAAAACTATTACTACCTTTAATTAATGCTTGCTTGAAAAATTTTCTTTCAGTCCATGATACAATAAATGCTAGAATTTCAAAGTGATTTGAACTACATGTTTCCCAGAGACCAAATGATTAGTCATGCATTAGGCACTGATCAAGAGACTTGACTAATGAATCTTCTTCCTATAAAAAAATTTTGAACACTGTTCTCTAATTTAATAACTCATATCATTGTTAGATCAGCTACATCTACAGTTCTTTCATCTGCATGTAAATATGGAGGCCAACAGCAGAGCACTCTGATTCAAATGAATGTTTCTAACAAAGCCTGAATTTGGTGGTATTAATACTTTCCTGATTCTTTACCAAAGCATATAGCATGTTTGGTAGTGTTAATTAGAGATTTGAAAAGAAAAAAGTTTCTAATTTCCATTCAGTCGATGTAACCTATTTTATAACATGTGTAATTCTGAATAACACACCAGTCTGTGGCATCTTTTCTAGATATTTTATAAACTGAAAAAAGACAATGAATATATGTCTTCACAATGTCATTATTAATTTCATTTTACTACTGTCAATTAAGTCGATCAAGAAGAAACTAACAGTTTCTTTATAGCAAGTCTTTTGTATATGTTGGACTTTCCAGTTTAAATAGCAAGTGGCAAAACTAAACCATTAGCTGAAAATAACAAACCGTATGAAGATGAAAAGCCTGGATGTACGAAGTAAATTGTCTAAATTAACTACAGACCACCTACTAAACTATTCATAATTTCCTTCAAAAACATTCATAGGTTTTCCCAAAGTATACTGGCTTTGCAAACGTTGTCACCAGATCTTCAGTGCCATATACACAAGAATGTAATATGAAAAGTTTACTCTGCACTCTAAGTCCACTAGGGATACTTGTATACAGATGCAAAAAGTCTACATCAACTTCTGTTTGGAACATTACTTTCAAAGATAGTATCCTTATTCTATGAAAGTCAAAGTTCTGCAGAAGATGGTGGCCAGGCCTCTCCATTCCAAGGAAAGTTTCCTATTTTTCAATGGAAAATGACAAAGCGGCTATTTCAACACAAAATCTTAACCACCTCCCCCCCCCCCCCCCGGTGCTCATTCATACTGGACAATCTGGGAGAACTTTTCCCCTTTATTATTTTCTATTTTCTCAGTTATTCCTTTAAATCTCTCTTTGACATTTATTTTAAGAAGCTCTTATTATTTCCTATCATATTTTAAATCTCACTTAACATCTGTAACCACTAAGCTGCATCTGCTGTTCTTATTTCAGTAGAAATAGCTATTTCAGAATTCTCTTTGTGTAAATAAATTGTTTTTCTAATCTTAACAAACACAGCCTTAGTAGTTTCTATGGTTTCTTCAGGAGAAAGAATTTTAAGTGTTTGTGTTTTTTGAACTTTAGTGTAATGTTAATATACTCCTGTTAACACTATATGTAATGTCAAGGCCTTGATTTTCTGTTAGTTATAAGGATTTATGATCTGAACCAGATCATAACCAGATTTCATAAACAGATTTATAGAATTCATCTACTACTTCTGTTACCTGTGGGACCTTTACCTTTCTATCAAACTAGTAGTGAATAAATCATATAGTTCAATAGCAAATAGAAATGAAAAACAAGGATGAGTTTAAGGTACACCTAGATTTTTTCCTTTTAAAAGGAGACTGAGTGTATGAGTCAGACATACTGGGTTGTGACACTTATTCTCCATTCCTCCAGTTTTTCTGTAAGAAATATTTCTGCTGAGCAGAAGATACATCATATATTAAGTATAATCCATCAGTTGGTCCTCAGAAAAGAAGGAATTAGAGAATACATCACAAACTTGCACTGTACCGAGGATTTTACTGTCTGTTTAGAAAACTAAACTTAAGCTGCATGTAATCTATTCTAATAGGACACAAAAAATTCTGGCGGAAGTTAAATGTCTTGATGTGACTTTCAGCTATTATCCGCAATACTTCCATAGCCTTGAATGTCATGTTACTTTTCTAACTATCCATTTCCCCATCTATAAACTTTGATAAACCTCGTATGTTTTAGAATTAATATTAATATTTGAAGGTAGGAAGCACAGAAAGTGTGTAGTTACCACGAATTAAATAACAGTCTGATCTTTAAAAAAAAGCCTTCTATATTTAAAAAACATGAACTTAAAAGCAATCTACCTATTCCAACTCTTGTTTGTAAAAAAAGATACTGATATCCTTTGTAGCATGCTTGGTGATCAACATATTAAAAAAACCCTCTTATTAAAAAACAGATTTATTAACACAATGTTAGCATGCGAAATATATACTAAAAAGTATTGGCTTGCTGATTGGGGAGAATCAATGTAGGATTTCTTCTCTGCAATAGGATTTAACTCTTTTGCTTTGTGGTAGGCTAAATTAAGACAGTTGCTGAGCATGTATTTTGTCTATGAGCAGTTAAAACTGTGACTATATGATATTTAATCAGAGATGCAAATAAAAAATGCTCTTCTTTCTTCCCTATACACAAACATATTTTTACATATCAGAACAGTCTTCTGTCTAGAAAAATGACTAAATTAAATAGAGTAGGAAGCATATAATAGACAAAATGTGACTGAAGATGATCAAAATCTAGCTCAGGTGATTAGAAGGTTTTCCTATATGTAAAGCAGTATATTAACAGAACACAGAGAAACCCATTCTATACAGTACTCTGGATTTGAAAAATTAGGAGCTGAGACATGTGGGGATGATGGATGTCGTCAAGATTCTACATAGGACATTTGTACGACAGTAGTCTTTAAACACTTCTTGTGAACAACAACATTAAGTAAAGTTATGGTTATGCTGTAGCTTTGACTGCTGACAGGAGAACATTCTGTTGCAATGGTAGCTTTCTAAAAGAGAGGTTGTTCTGAAGAAAAAAAATGGGAAGGAGAGCAGCATCACTATCTGAAAAGATATTGCCAGAGTCATACTTTAGTTATTTGTTTTGATTGATGGAACTGTTGAACAGTTCTATTAATGTTAAGGTTAGAAAAGAGGATGTTCCTGAAATGAAAGACATCACTTAGTTCATCTCGAGACTGAGCAATTGCTATGTTACAAAGAGAGATCAGGGAGAACAGAAATCAAAACAAACTGAATTTAAGTAGGTCATAATATATTAAAAGGCAGAGCTGGGATTCCTGTGGCACTTCAATGTTTGCAGTATAAAAGGGACCATTTCATATCAAAGAACATTTTTAGAAAGAGAATGTTTATATGAGTTTATTTAAGCATGTTCTCAAAAATATATTAATACAAACATGTATGTCCTTGAAATAAACTTACCTCAAAACACTTTTTTTGAAAGGACAGAAGCTGCCTTCACCATCTTCATCAAATGATGATAACCAATGGACCTTTTTTATTTCTTTTTGTAACAACAAAACCCGCCACCACCAAACAGATCTGGAGGGGAAAAAAAAGTAGATAATTATTCCATCATCTCTTGCCTTTCTTTTGCTTTCCCTCTTGCCCATAAAGATAAAGTTGGGTTTAAGATTAAAGGCCAAACTGAGAGTGCTGGAAATCAATTGTCATGAACAAATGGTCTCTTATCCAAAAACATTCCCAATATCTGCATTCGATTAAGAAGCTGAAAAGTGCCTGATGGATCGTAAGGATAAAAGGCATACACTGAAAGGGAAAAGGGACCGGTTTTACTTATACAAGCTAGTTATTCCCTCAGAGTTCTTCGTGTAATATTTATGTACTTGAAAGCAGATCATAATGAGAGATTGGTCATTAGGTATATCTATTCAGCAGTACTTTAATCATGTAAAAATATTAGCATGGAAAAATTTGGGGCAAAGACATTTAACTTGACCCAACTTGGACTAAAATCCCTGAAAATCTGATTTAAAATAACTCTGCTTAATGTCAGCAATCTAACTTCTTACCCAGAAGTCACTTTCCGGCATAAAGCACAAACATGTCAAAACTGGACATGTCATATGATCATCGGTGACAGATCATACAGTACTTGCAGAGTGACAAAGCACATCTTCTGTTATTGTAATCTACTATATAGTAACTTGTTCTCACTAAAACCAATTTGTCAGGGAATGTCAGGGCTAGCTATGGGCAAGCTTCCTAGATTAAGAAACAACTTGAAATATGTCCAAAAAATTTGCCAGAATCTTTTAGAAGAACAGGATAAGCTATTGAAATTTCACAAATGTATTTTTAGCTCTACAACACATATATGCACAAAGAAATTATTCATGTATTATTTCAACATATTTTCATGTATTAATGGAATACTTGCAGTCTGACGTTCTACAAAATTCCACAAATTTATCCCTACAGGAAGAATATTCATATTAGTGTAGTCATAACAGGAGCAGGATGCCAAAGACACAGTTATTTCAGTAATCACATTAAACAGATATGAGATACCATCATATGGAAGATGAAGATCTTTCCTAAAAGGAAGTTCTACATGGAATTGCTGGATAAACAAAGTCCTTACAATTTACCATGAGAATGGCACATGGCAGGAGTGCTTGCAAGGAAGATTGCTGAGATGTCTTTCTCCGCTTTCATGTTCTACGGATAGTTAGGTGCTCCCTGAAAGTCAGTCAAATAAGGCATCAAAAGAAAGCATCATCCAGAGAAAGCAGATACCAACTTGGCTATCAAGTAATTCTCAATGAATTATATTTTACAGGCTTTGGACATTGCAGTAAACAAGTCAYCTGAGACAGGAAATTACTTGGAGAAGTCTGCTACAAATGACCTTTGAAATGACCAGTTGTTTAAAGACAGTAGCAGTAGCAGGAGCATGTCAGTGGATTTTAGCACTATGATGCTTAATTTCTTTTGTTACTATTGAAAAACATTTCATGGTCAATGGAACATAAACATCTCCAAAGACTACTTTGTTTAGGACAGCTATAGCTTTTGACTCACCTGAGTTAACAGAGAATGATCAATATAAGATATGTAGGCTTTCAGTACTTGGTTAGTTTGTTTTGTTGTGTTTTAGACAGTTTTTTTGCTATTGAACTTCTACTGCTGTCTCCTTGAATTGTACACTAGTATTTACCAAGGGTATTGTCATGCTGCACCCATATATTCTGAAAAGATTCTTTTCTAAGAGCTAAGAGTTATGATTATAGTGTGCTAGTGACACTACCTGGTCCCCAGAATGGTGTTGCTTGCAGCCAGGCAGTCTAGGGGACAGAACAATCACAGATCCATTTGCAACAATGGAATAGAAATGCCATGTGATGTACACACACAAGGTAAAAATGGGTGAAAAAATACACTAATCTGCTAATGCAAAATAAGGCAGGCTGTTGACAAGTCTGTATAACAGCTCTACCTCAGTCAAATGTGAAGAGAGTCTACAAGACTTTCTTTCCCATTGCAGTAAGTATTATACTTGGTATGATTTTCTTAATTTTTTCTTCACTTTCAGTTCAGATAAATTCTATGCTGGCCAGAGAGTTCATACTTTCTTAAATTATTAAATAAACTTTCCACTTTTTTTGTTACTACTTTGCCTTCTAACCTATCTCTTAGGGGAAACAGAAACAACTACCAAAGGCTTAGCTATTCAATTTCATTTCTAAGCCTAGCTGTATACAGAACAGTTATTTGAATGAAATTGGCACATAGCAATTTTATAACAATAAAACTCACATCTATTACTAAAAGATGTATAGAATATAATAATTTGGTAGAATTGCTAAGATTCTCATGCCCTGTGCTCATGCCCATGCCCAAGAAACTAGTCCACTATTGCAAAATATTTCTCTTCATCCAAAAGCAGGAAAACAATACTTCAAAATTTCCTCTTTATTTGTGCTTCTGAAAACTCTATATGGACACACCATGAAATACCTATTCACCCAGCTATCACAGAAACTCTATTAAAATATATTACATGGCACTATTAATGGGCCTGGTATTCACAGGTAAATATAAAAGAAAACAACTTACCTCCATCTCAAATCATTATATCAACAAAAACAGAACATGTAGGATAGTAAACGCTAGTCATAATGCACAGAAGAGGACATAACTTTGCCATAGAAGAATCCAACATCTTGTCATTATTAATCAGCTTAAGTAGTTAAAAATAAGTTTTGTTTTTCAGTTTGTATTAGTAAATATATAACATCAGGTTTTAAATGCTTCTTCCTGCCCCAAATTCTACCACAAAACAAGCATTAAAGAGTTTGAAATACATTTCTCCATCATTGCCCTCTCACATACAATTAGACTGATTACTACAAAGGAAACTAAACATGCTTATGTGGCTAGCTACAACGCAGCTTCTGGGATTATAACAGATAGGTTTCAAAACAAAAGGAGTAAACCTATTTTAAAACCATTAACATACCCAGCTGGGTTCAGAAACCCCGAGTTCTTCATTTCTCCATTTGCTGCCAGCAGATGACACTGGTTCTACGTAAGAATTGCTTCACACAAATTAGAAGAGTGACTACCTCTTATGCAAGGCAGAACTATTTAGGAGCACCCAAACAACTACACAGCAATTTTTGGCAAGACTGCATTGCTTGTTTGAACTTTTTCAAACGAAAATGCTTATTACTGTAAACAAGACATTCCACAGAAGAATGTTACTGTCCAGAAACAGGTCAAAGAGATCTATGCAGGTTTCTAATACAAATTTTGTTTCCTACTGCCTATCTCTTTTGCAGGCTGCACACGAGGAGCCTATAAGTGCTATCCAAGGTACCAGAACCTCTGTGTACTCTTCAGTTGCTAGTAGTAAAGATGGGACATTGCAGGAATTAGGCACTTCCACACATACTTCATGAGCTTCTTCAAAGGCAAAAAAGTTTGCCAAGGTTCAAGGTTCACCAGTCTCTCTAGCTCATTCAAGCAGCTGGTAGCAAAGTGCGTTTGTTTGGTTCCTAGAGATCACATACTGTGTCCCTCCCTTTTTGCCTCCTCCTCCGTTTCCCCCTTCTCCTCCCTCCCACCTCCCATCCCATCCCTCCCCAAGGTTTGTCCTCATTCAAGATGAAGTTTGCCCCAAACATTGAAATTTTTATGTAAGTGAAACAATCTTGCTTTCTAGTTAAACCCTTGGCTAAAGTATTACAAAGATCAAATTTAAATTTTATTTTGATCATAGGCATATGTATATACACAGACAATCTGCAGATAGTTCACATACAAAAGATCTGTAACTGAGCTCAGAAGTGGTACCATCTAAATGGTACCACTAAATCACTAATACCACTAACAACTAACTTTTAAATCATTGATCCTCCTTGATGACATGGTAGCTCAAATGTCATAGCCAGAAGTGCAATGGTTCTTAACAACAACAACAACAACAAACCCTGCATTGTTTCTAAGTGTGATTTTTGCATTTTTTTTCTTAAGAAAGCTTTTTAGTAGGGAAGAAAAGGAAAGTAAGAATTTTTTCCAGTTATTTATTTAAATACACTGATAAATTCTTATTTGCACACTAGATAGTTTAACTGGATAGCATGAAAGAGAAAGAACATCTGAACCCCGTTAAATTTCTAAATCCCATCCCAGTCTATATCTCATTTAAATACAGAGCAAGAGACATAAGTGAGGCTCACTGTACAGTAGCATATTGACTATAGTTGTAAAGGATTGCAAATCACAAAGAAATTAAGGGTAGTTTAAATTAAATATATATAACAAAGAATACTCAAAGATAAAACTTTAAATTTTAGCTTGCATTGCAAGAGAGTCAGAAACTTTATAAAGAGCTGGAAAAGACAGTTTTCCCATTCTGTATTTCAGAAAAGAATATGGTAATTCAAGCTTGTGTGTTCATCAGAAGGGCAAATGAACAACTGGAAGAATTTAAACCTAAAGTTTTTCATACTCCCAGAACCACATCTCCACATTGGATGGACTGGATTACCTTCAGATTTATTCTTGAAATCTCTTAATAGGATTATTCAAACAAAAATCACCTTCTGCAAAAAGATGTTTGCAAAGTTGACAATAAATACGTAGGACCAAAAAATTTTGGAGCATAAGATGTGATTCATGTTTGAAGATGAACTGTGGCTTAAGGAAGCACATTTCAAGGCTGAGTTGACACAAGATTTTAGAAATAACTTTTATTAATGGCATGCATCTGCAGTTAAGGAATAAGACAACTAGTATGAACTTGCATGAAAACTTTCTAAGTCAGGAAACAGTGAAATCCATATAATTTTCAGGGAAAGTGAAAATTGGCACTTTGGAAACTTGGAAGTAATAATTAGAACTAAATAACGTGGCAACTTATATACAAAAAAATACAAGCTGAAGTATTGAACTATCACATTTCAAAATTAGGCCTTATTCTGACAGATGGCTTTGATATAATCCTCTGTCTTCAAGTAACAGAACTGAGAAAATTTAAATTAAGAAAAATCTAGCAAACTGAGATTGTTAATGACACATTAAAATTCACACAAATTTTAAAGCTCCAACTACTTTCTAAATTCATTAATTTAGGGGGAAATTTAAAAATTTCAGAAAAAACTACTAATACATCATCAGAATTCTCTATAACTTCTGAAAATGCAATTTCACTTGTCCCCAGTAATATTATATGCAGCACAGTTGTAATTCAGAAATCATTCCAGTTTCATTTTCCCATATGATCTTTCTTTAACTGCTGTTACTAGTTACTAGTACTTAATTGTTACTGGTGGTAAAAAAAAAAAAAAAAAAAAAAAAAAAATTAAGATGAAGTTTCACCTGAAAGGAAAGACTTGTCATGGTTAAAGCTTATTTACATATAAAAAAATTATTGTGTCATCCTGAAAACAAATGAACAAACACTGTACTCGCATGGTGAAATTACAAATTTAACACAACAAACCCCCCAAAATAGCTTAACATCTTTAATCCAAATAGAACTTGAAAATAACATCCAGAGGTCAAAAGCTTCATTCTAAAAAAAAAAAAAAACATGCACTCATAAAGAGTGCTTACACATAACTGCTCTTAGCAAAATACAGAACATACTGGTCTTAAAACTTAAGTATGAGGTATAAAAGAATCAGTTTTCCAGGCAGAATTAACACAATAATTGTCTGAAATAATAATTTCCTTTAATTAACGAAGGTTTAAGTTGCACTGAAAAAGTATATCAAGTTTATCCACATTTCAAAAAGTTTCATAATCTGCAGTGTCATTAAAAGATCAGCTTTACCTGAGTTCTGAATACAAGCTCTAAGTTTTGACTGGCAAAAGGGCTATTTTTCCTCTATCAAGTGATAGAATGGCTTGATGACAGGGCAGACTGTACTAGCAATTTTACCGGTGCTCAGAAACATGGATAACAGAAAACAATAAACAGAAAGACTTGTGAGAAGATTTCAGACCCAAGCATTTGGGAACTACTGCTCTAGGCCAGCTTTCCACTAATGCAGGCTAGAACAGTTTTCTAACATCATGTACAGATCATTTTCAAAGCCTCAAGCAACTGATCTTGCAACACTTCTCTAGGGAGCTAAGTTCACAGCAGAATTTATTACGTATTTGATATTCCAACCACACCATTTGTTTCAGGCTTAGTCCTAGTAATACCCCTGAATCCCCCAAACATACTCCTACCTTTCATGGTGTTGACACCCTTCAGATGCATCCATCAGCATGTTTTATCTCGTAGTTTCAGAAAAAAATCCTAAGTCCCTGCTTATTTGTTGCTCTTATTCAAGAAATCACCATTTTCAGCATTAGATGAAGCTGCTTTCTAAGAGATGGATCCTGTGCAGTCCATACTGTGCAAGGTAGTCCTGTTGAGAGATGAGGAAGTCTACTATTCTCTTTAACTCATGCACCCCACCATTAACCTGTGCCTCAGCTTCATTGTATTCTTTAGTAATATTATGACTAGGAGTAAGTGTCGATTTTGCCAGAATTATGAGAAAAATATTCATTGCTTCCTTGTTCCATAATGTGATTCATGGTGTATCCAGCTTCAGATCAAGTCATTTTGTAGCCACATTGGACTACGAATTAATATCAAGTTCTAACATTAAACCCTTCCAAGTTACTCTTATATTCAAACTTTAAAAACTTATTTACACTTCTTCAAAACAAATGTTATAATGACCTTCTTTCTGATAGTCTTTCCTATTTACCCTAATTCAGAATAATCTGTGAATATTAATAATAAATTTAATCCCTCTTCCAGAATTACTAATGAAGTTAAACAACTGCATCAGTTCTTATTGTCTTCCCACTAGAAACCACTTTCAGGCTACCTGATATTTTACCAATGCCTTTTAATAGAAAGCCTTCTGAAAGACCAATAATATATATATAGATTTGGGGGGTGGAGTGGGGCAGGGGTAATCAGAATTTTTAATGTGACACTTTGTCCAGAAAAACACTGCCAGGGTAATTTAAATAATACAGTTTTATTAATGCTTTTATGTATTAGGGCAGAGAAATATGGCCAGAAGACAAAGTGCTAGGATTAAAGAAATAAAAATAATGCAACTGTATTTTATGATGAAACAATATGGTCTAAAGTCATCAGATTATATATGGAACATATACAAGCTGGATAACATAAAACACCCAAAAATGCAATTTAAAACAATTTGTAATAGTAAACACATCTTCACATAATTTAAGAACTGTATTTGTTTATTCAAACTTGGATTTAACCATTTTCTTCTGTTAATCTTACATTACCAGTGTAACTTCATCTGATATTGCTTTTAATGTTTTTTTAATCTAGCAGAATACATTCAGGGTTAATTCTAAGCAATATGGTAGCAAAGCTGAGTGCTCCTTTATGTTAATTAGAGGAAGATAAAATGCTCTTAGCTACTCTGTTGGGTTTCTGAGATATTTTAGCCACCTGTTCACTTTTGTAACTCTGAATGTCTACACCTGCTGGGTTTTTCACCTACTTAGCTGTCTCTCTTTCCTTCCAGTCATTGTCTCTTTTCTTTTCATCTCTTGATATTCCTATTTCTCTCTTTGTGCAACGTACACGCTGTTATTTGCAATCTGTTAAGCAAAAGTGGCATTCTTCATTATTGTGTGTGCAGTCTATTTTGAATTTTAGACAATATTATCTGTAATCACTAAAAAGAGCACAGAGAGGATCACAGTGCATCATTTAAAGACCACTACCGATAGACTCTTATTGCTGGGCATCGAGTAATACTGACAAGTTGATATCTGTTTATTTCAGTTTAAGATATCAGGCCAACCATTATTGTTTTTCATCTGAAATAAATGTTTATTAAGGTTCATAACAACAGACAGAGCATAATCTCTCTCTTACATCTCCTCATCATTAAAAAGACTTTTATTTTACATATGTAGCCAAAGCAAAACTGGATGTTAGAACTTTTACAGTTGTCTAGCATTGTCCCATATATTAAAAGGAAAAGTTACACAATGAAAGCATAGAAAGCATAATAACCTTCTTCCAATAGCCTTCTATTATATGAACTATGATGGATCTAATTCAAGTAGCAGTGCTTGTATTACTGAACAAGAAGTGATCACAAACATACTAAATAATTTAGGTCTTTATGGATTAAAACTAACCCTATAAACTCAATCCACAACCCAAGCAGAAAACAAGTGCAGATGGTGTGATAATGATGTTATAAACCTTTTACAAAGCGGAGTACTCTACTACAGTATCCCTTATTCCAATGATCTGTTGAAGGGTAAATATAAAGAAACTAGATCTATACAAAGATAAATATTCCCTAATTCTTTTACTGTTTGTGGCACAGTTTTGTTACTAAATTGTATGCTGCAGGTAAAAGTGAGAGATCCTATTCACTGAAATATTTCTAGTGATCCACAATCGTGGAAGATGCTAAAATAAGAACTTGACCATGTGACAAAAACAGTAGCAGGCAGGTGGTGTCATCACTGTTTTCAAATGAGGGAGGAGGATTTTCTACTGCAAAAGGGGCTAAAGATGTCAATCTTCTGTAAAAATAAATCTGAAATTCTCATATACTATGAATTCCGAAACAAGGAAATAAAGGTAAATCAGTCTTAAATCCTTGATAAAAAGATAACAGGTGATAACATTGTGGCTGGTAAAACTGAAATAGGTGTAAATCTAGCATCAGTATAATCAAGAAAAACAGCAAAAAATAAGATTAGAATATATTAGGAAAACCAAATAGAAATAAAATGCTGTAGAGGGAAATCTTATAGTCCAAATTCTCAGGAGGAGGTGCTCATGACCTGCATGCATAACTCTGAGAACATGCTAACAGTTCCCAGATGCTTTGTAAATTTAATGATATACATATTCAGATCAAGAAGCAAAAAATAGTGTCCACAGTTTTGTAAATTCAAATCTCTTGAGCATATATTATTCAAAGAGGAATTATTAAAAACATTAGAAGCAACRGTAAGTTGGTTCTAACTCTTTGATTGATGATTTAAGTAGATTCAGTATGACAGTAGCATTTGGTAGCATATACCATTTAGTCATGACTTTCATTAACTAAGGAAAAACACAGTGAGTGTTTAAGATGTGTCTCAATGAAAAATTACCTTTCTTTACTACTGTATCTTTTCTACCATGAGGAATTCTGCTACTGATTTTCCCTCACAACTTTTATCCTTCTTTCATAGCATCTTTTCAACACCCTTTATAGATTAAATGGTATCACAAAACAACCCAACCTGATTTAAATACCCACTCCTTCACCATCAATAATTAGCAGAGAGGAAAAAAAAAAAGGCAATGGCACAACAAAAGACACCATCTTCCCCTAGTACTTACTGAACAAGTCATCTTTGATAATAGCTCTAATTCTGCATATCAGCTGGCTACCATTAGCTTCCTAATTGCTTGATTTCTGTTGTTAACTCCTCTTTCACTAGAAAGCAGGATTCCTGTTTGCTGTTGCTTCATAAAGAGTTCAAGTGCTAAATACTTTAGAACTGATTCACATTTGGGATAGATTTTTTAGACCCTGCAATGACAGCTGGAAACATTCAATTTTTTGAAAAAGCACTGACAGCATTATGATGGAGGAATGGTTAGGGGAATGGTTAAGCGAGAGAGGGCATGCTCTGATTGGGGTGAGCAATCCCCTCTTCAGGGTAGAGGAAGGTATCTAGGCCAAGGCAAGCGAGCCTGCTGAAAGCGGCTGTATAGCGGCCTTGAGCACTACAAAAGAAGGTATTCACGAAAATGGTAAACAAGTCTCGGAACTAGGTTCCATATATGAAAGCGGACCCCTCCTCGTCCTCGTGGACACCTCGTGGACAGCAACCTTGCACCAATCATGTATCCGCTTTATGCGCGTGGACAGAAACTGTAGCCAATCATGTAGCTATTGCTAGCGCATGCTTATTGCTTATCCATATATATACTTTGTGTAAACTCTAATAAAGGGAGAACGATCATACTCATACTGAGACTCCGTCGTTACTCCGGGCCCGCCTCCCACTCCGGCGTCTTCCAACAGCATTAAACAAACATCTCAGGAATTTAATTATAACTCCCTTCCTTTGAAAAGACATGTTTTGTTTACATTAGGGATACAAATGATCATTTCTGGATTAATGAGACCAAGCATCTACTACACTGACAAGTTATAATGTCCCTACTGCTAAGTTCAGCTACATTCGCCTATTTTGAAACAAGTTTTAATTCTAAATTGCTACAATTAAGTATGTAAAATATTTATGCTGTCATAGCCCACATGCTTTCCAGACATTCCATACTTTCCCCTTTAATTCAGAAATGGATGATTGCAGCTTGTTTTGAAAGTTTCACCCTTAGTTTAGTTATTTTTCTCTCCAAATTTTCTCCAGATTGAGATTAATGCTGCGCATGACCTTCCCCACCTTCCTCAACCATTTATTGTTGAATAAAAACAAACAATACAAATTCACGGCAGCCTTCACTCAAATTAGGCTACCTTATCTGTATTATCAAAAGAACACAGCTATAAAGATTTGCCCATGAACTATGTTACACTTTTTAAAATGCAAATTAAAACATACAGTATCATTTACAGTCACAAAATATTTCAGTTTGTGTCTTTTATAAGCAAAATGAAGTAGAAAGCAACAGTTTTAAAGAATCTCAGAATGTTAAATAACCCCCTTCCTCCTCCAACTATTTAAGTAACTCCCCTTTAATGCCACTTCTTCTTGATCAGATTGGCAGTTTAGGAAACACTGGACTGAGAAGTTTATGATTTTTAGTCATAACTAAAACTTGTTACAAATAAAATTATTTTGAAGGTTGTACTTGGATATGAGAGAAATAAGAACAATAAGTATGATTTACGATAAGTACTTTTACCCACAGCAGAGCATATAGTATTGTACTTTTTCAGCCAAGGATGTCCAGTGCTGTACCTGTGCCATGAAGATAATAAATTAATTTTTCTGTTTTTCCTAACAAATTATTTTCATTGATTAGTAGGAGCAAGAATGTAGTAAGTAAATATGAATACTAAGAAATTAAATATGGAGTATCCTGGCATTTCATCAGGAAATTTCAGGCCAAATTTCAACAAGAAACTCTCATTACCTGCCTAATAGTGTAGTTTTCTTCAGGGATGAAATATTTTTAATCAAAAGCTTTACTATGTCACTAGTATCCCAGGAGTTCAAACTGTTTCACACACAATAAGAGCCCAAATATCTTTCTGCAAAAGCAGAATGTAGTAGCTTCTATAGATACAGACAGAGGTATAGACATATTCTATATCACATGAATTACCAGCAGATTTAGGAATACAGTCCGAGAGCCCTGAATCTTAACCTCCCTTCACATAAGCAAAAATTCTTCTTCTAATAAGGATTATTTTAAAAAATTAAATCCAAAAGAAATAGCTTACATAAAATAGTATTCAAGATGGATCAACATTTTAACAGTCACTCAGAAAAGGTAATGGGAAAATAATTGAACAGACAGTTACAAAAGTCTAGAAACTTATACATCTACTAATATCCTCTAAACACTTTTTGAACCATTCATATCCTCTAAAGCATTTATGTTATTTTCACATACTGTAGTCCTGTAGCCCAGTAAATACAGTATTGACATTGCTAGAAACAGGCCACAGACATTGTACTGAGTTTTCAAGGCCTCAGGACTGAGACTTGCCAGACTTGCTTTGTCTAAACTTGTCTTGACCTGCCTCGAGCCTTGTTTTTATTTGGTTTGGTTTGGTAAGAGCAATTTTTCTAATGATCAGCTGGATATTCCTAATTTGTTTTACTTTTGCTTATCTTTGTATGGTATAATCATAGTTCTTATACAGCTACTAGTAACAAGTAGTTATTCTACACAGAATGATATTTATGACTCTAACATAATGATGTAGTGTAGAGCGATACAGGCCTGGCACAATAGCAGAGGTCTTGGAAGTGTGAACAGGCTATAAACAGCTCACCAATGGCCAGTTAAAGAAATGCAGAGCTGGAGCTAGACAAAACAAGTGTTAGGGGTAACAAAGACAAGAAAGTAATATCTAACATACATAAAATGCACCATATATAGTAAATTTGGATGCATTGTGGAATTCAGACTAGTGAAAAAAGAGCAAGGTGTAAGAAGTGTGTTAGCAAATATATAAAAATGACTACAAGCAGGTCATAAGGAGAGGAAGGAGAAATTAGTATCATGTCTCCTGATGGAAAACTCAGGATGGTGATGACTTGCCATAATCCTGCTCACTCAGACTGAAGCTGTTGATCTCAGGACCCACAGGGACAGCTGAAGGGAGAGCATAACACCAGAGAAGTGGGTAGATAACAAGAAGTGTGTTTATAACAATGGTATTGTTATTATTGAAACTTTTTTCTGYAATAGTAGTATTCTTTGTTTTCTTTTCCTGTAATAATTAGATTTGGACTAACAGTAATTCTATGATTAGACTGTTATGACTTCCATCATACTAACAATAAATTCTTGTCCCTACATATAAAGTGTGTTTCCTTTTCAACTCTAGGAAGATTTTAAGAGCAACAATATCTATTGTAAGTCTTTCTTCTTGTGTTAAAAAAAAAGCTGTTGATCCTTAGAGACAATTCTAGCTTCTAGGCTGACTGCTATAACTTGCTATGTAAACGTTCCTTTTTAAAAACAAACAACCCAAGACTGTAGTTTTAAATAAACTCCAAGAAAAATAAATTATTGTAGAAAAAAAATAACACTGATGAAAGAAAGATATTTTTATTAGAAGTATTTGTGGTAAACACTATGTAGAGAAGCAAAGATATTTATCATAACATTTTACCCACACTATACAGCATCTAGATCCACAATTCATGAAAAAACAGAGAACTGAGAATTAGTTTTCCAAACTCCATGAAAATTCAGTGCCTGCTACTCAAGTCAAACAGAGCTATAAATTAATTTCTCAGTCCAAGTCCTGTCAATCACTCAATTTAAATACTTATCTTATTTTATAGATGAACGAGTCCAGTCCATATGAACTTAAAAAAATACAAACCAAGTGCAACTAAAAATTAGAATCACTCTCATCCTACAAGTTAAATTACAGTAAGCCTTACCGTATTTTCAGTAAAATAGGTTATATAATACACTTCTGTTAATGACTGATGTTATCTATTCTTGGCAGGGCAGGACTTTGAAAGGGAACAGTTATGCAAAAAGACCTTTCCTGTATGAGAACAGTTACATACTAAATGGAAGGTTTCAAAAACAGCTGGATGAGAATTTTTGGTTGTAACCAAAGCAAAGCAGTGTGTGATGATTCCAGTTGGTTACTTAAACCCATTTATTTGGGGACTGGAGCAGGGGAACAAACCAACAAAAACCATCAACATGGTAGAAAATCAGACTGATAATCCTTGACAATGATCAGTAACTTATTTTCAGAGACCTCTAAATTATTATAAACGGTCTGCAGATAACCAGCAACAGCATATACTGCCTGTCTGTTTAAACTTGCTAGACCGGGACCTTAATATTTATAATACACTTCTATTTTATAATGAACTTTTTACCTTTCCCCTCTGATTAGCCCAGCTAATGGAAATATTTTACACAGACACAATTATTCCAGGCATTATTTTAAATAAACAAAACCTCTTGCAAATAAACTGTATACCTCCTTTCCTGTAGAAATTTATATGGGCAAACCCACTGTATGGGTCTTTGTATGGCTTCTGTCTGTTAGTTGCATAAACATTATACCAACAAGGATTCCATTTCAAGATCTATGTGGAATCATCTGGAGGACTGAGATAGAAATAGCTAGTTGCAACCTACACCTCCAAGTACCACTGAGTAATAAACTCACATGAATATACACGACTGTCATATATCTTTTTTACAACTACTGAATTACAAGATTTGCTTTTTATTAAAATCTCTAGTTTCAAGAACTCCAAATTCACTGACAATAATTTAAATTCTGTTTTGAACAGCACTTTAATTTGAGGGACATGAACGTGATTTTTTTCTAACACTAGTTGTCAACACTAGACTTTCCACAAGAGATATATAAGTTGGGTAAAAAACTCATAGATAAGGCCGTATATACGGCCTTTAAGCCGTGGACTGCAGGATTGCTCCAGGAAACTACTATTCCAGTGGCAATAATGAATTAGGATATTTTAACTCTCCATTGTTATATCCAGGGTGCTACTAGAAAAAGAACACATGCACTTAATTGCTGGGAAGAGAAAGGGAAATTCTATGCCTGTAGCATATGGATGGCTTTACCTTTATGGTCTTTTACTGATGACAGTGGCTGTACTTATTTCATCATTTTCAAAAGCCATAATCTTTGTTTGGTTGTGAATCTGTCTCATGAGAGCCTGGGCCAATGTTTGTGACATTTTAAAAAAATATACGTTACTTCCTACCAGCCCCTCTCACTCAAGCCCATACCAGTTAAGAAGTTTCTACAAAAGGTTCAAAAGGAGAGGAACCAAACTTCAGAAAAGAGGAGTTCCCAGCCAACTCAGGCAGCAATGCTTCCAGTTCCTCAGCTGTCCTGGAAGGCAGAATTGCTCCCTCAGTCCCCCTTAGGCAGATCACTGGAGAAGAAGGAGTTTAAGATCAGAAGGTTCTTGCCTCAGAATCAAAGTAACCAAGCATTTAGTCAGAAAAAACATTTATAGAAGGCAGGTCAAACTAGTGTCTGCAAACCCACAGTGCACAGAGGATTCTAGCCTTGCTCAGTCTTTCTCTTTGCCACTGTGCAACTGAGCCACAGAACAACATGCTCCCTGGCTCTGCCCTGCCTGGGAAATCACTTCCAGAGCATACTTAATGAGATAGCATGTTCCAGCACCATTGCTAGAACTTCTGAAGTTTAGAATACAATTAGTTTGAACACAGCAACAAGAGATTTCTGTGCAAGATTTAATTCGGACTAAGCTGCCAAGACCAATGTTGTCTAATAGTACAGAGACTCCACAAACTTAAGCAAATCTAATTAAGCATATGTTTCTTGTTCATTTCTTCAGGGACCTGTTCTGACCTGCTTGCAGCCAGCACAGCGACCACTGCATTGTGTTATGCTGTCTAAACTTACACTGTTCTGTGCCTCCTTAACTCCTTGTCTGCCCATTATAACCCTGCATTTGCCAGTCTCTATCTCATTGTGGGGGGGAGGAGATTGAGCTACTGTTTCACTAAAGGAGAGAAGCACTGGAAGCTGCTGGATTCTCTCCCCTAGTTCCTCCTCCCCTCTCCCCTTTTTTGTAACTAGGAAAGTAGTTGCTCTCTCTCGTAGTTCCTTACTACAAAACCTTTTTACTTTCCTGCCTGGGGGAGGGGAAAAGATTTCTGTATGCTTGATAAAGGGAAAAAGACAGAGGGAGGTTTCTTTCATCGGTGCCCAAAATCACATTACTCTATTCAGATCATGTGAGTACCACACATTTCCAGTCAAGAAGGCTTTTGTAGCGTTTGGTTTTGGACTACATAGAACCAGAAAGCTGTACTCAGTGATTCTGCTTCAAAGATTCCTTTAGTTCTCGGGCTATTTAGCATTTTTACAGTTTTTGCAAACCTGTTTCTAAGTAGCACCATGATTTATTATGTACTGTGATTACAAAACCAATTAGTTATTTTTGCTTGTAACTCCTTACAGGATCTGCTGAAGCTGACAAGCCTTTAAAGAACAGAACTTTCTAGTTTCAGCTGTAGAAGCTCAAGGAGTCAATTGGTGGGCAGCTCGTCTGGGAGGGCTGAGATCCTTCCTGTATATGTTAATGTCTTGTTAAAATAAATAAAGACTTATATACAAGCTTTTTAAAATAAGGTTTTTTTAAGGACTGTGTAAGAGCACTGTATGGTTTCATGAACAGAAACAAAAATAGGAAGTAGAAAATGCAGCAAACTAGAGGAAAGGTGCATGCTGTCCTGAAACAGCAGCTGCAGACTTCAGCAGAGCTCAAGCTCTACAGAAATGCAATAAATAAGTAAAAAAATTCAAGCAAAGTTTGCCTATTCTTGAGGGAAGGCAGAACCATTTAGAAGATAGCTNCCCCCGAGTTAGTCACTAGATTAGTTAATACTCTACAGTTAGGTGAGCAAGAACACGACTGTTACTAGGTTGTGTTACATTTGAAGATTATTTTACTCAAAATTATAAAATGATTTTAAAACTTAAGTTTTGAGGTATATCAGCTTAAACTAAGAATTAAAAAACAGGAAGACACTTTGGAACTCTGAAAATTGTTGCGGTAATCATGGAATTTTGTGGAACCCTAATATGAGACCAGGTTGTAATTAGAATGAGAGACCCAAACTGAAAGAGATTTTTGGAAAGTCCTGTTTTAAAATTAAAACAAATGCAGAACAGACAGCAAATTGTGTCAGGGGATGATATAAAGATAGGTGGTCCCTCTGAGAGGGACCAGTAAATAATAAAGAAATTTGGAGATGTCTTTCCTTCCACTAGTTAATTTGTTTCTGGGGGGGAGGACAAGGATCTCTCTGACCTTATGACCTCTCAATTAACAATTCTTTTCAGCCACTGCACAGTACAATGGATCTCCAAACACCCTGTGGTCAAGTTCAGATATACTGAACATATGGGATTAACTTGATTTGGTAGAATAGCAAATCAGTTCAAACAGATGATAACATTTCCATGTCCAATTTTTTCCTTTGGTCTCCTTATTATATACCTTACATAAGTTTTCGAAGGTTTTCTGTGTTGAAGCTAATAATCTGAGTGTGGAATGGAGTCTTCTATATTTGGGCTAATATCTGATTTTACCTAAGCTCCAATTTTAGCTAGACTATTGTTTAAACTATCTAGAGCACAATGTCTCTTGTAAATGATTAAAATGAATACATTGTTTTTCTCAGTATAATGATTAAATATTTCAAGAATTGTTGTTGGCCTTTAACTACAGTAATACTATAGGGCCTAAATTAATTAATCTTAAGTAGTGGATAGAAGTAGAAATTCAATTTTAGGCATTTTTAGCATCTTTCTTTCAAATTTTTAATCCTGTATCTTGGGAATATTTCGAAGAGTTAATTGTATAATTGGTTTCTATATTTTCCCAAGAGGTCATATCTAATAACTGTAGAATCTTATTATAAAAGTTATTTAGGTATCTCCAGCACATTTTCATTTTTCTACAACACAAGTTAAATAAATTTAAAATATTTAAGCTACAATAGAGAAAAAGAATCCATTATAATTTGTAACAAAAGCCTTATATTTGGCTATTAAGTCATCTATTTAAAGCTGTTTTGCTGGAAACTAACAACAAAACTAAAAATAAAACTAAATAAAAGAGGTGATACAAACTGGAATATGTGTAAAGCAAAGGTGAGAAAGAGTACTTCTTCCTAAAGTGAGCAACAAATATTCATAAATAGACTTGTGCCCTTCTATGGGAGAAACTTTTTAGGTCTCTTTTTTTTAATCATGAAGAAGTGAGGGATCACTTCCATGAACTCTTTGCAGGTAATATAAAACTTACAACTGAACCAAAGGAAAGTATGAAAGAGAGCAAATTTGGATGAAAATAGTTATGAAATTTTGTTAAAGTTACATTCTAAAGAAGAATGGGCAAAAGTAGAGATGAGGATAGCTTATTCTTACAGCAGCTGTAGAATAGCCTTTTTATGGTTATTTTAAAAGCAAGGGTCAGGTGCAAGTTAAATAGCTTAGAGAAATTGTTAAGAAGTTCCCAGCTGGTAAAAATCTCATTTACTTGTAGTAATTCTGAATATACTGATGAAAAAAGGGGCTATTAGCTACTGGTCCAGTGAAGGCTTCCTAGTACCTTTTCCTTACGTACATCTCATGCAGCATTTCTCTCTGTCAGGTCTCCTCATTCATTACTGAACTGTTAGTGAACATATTTTCATTTCCGGTTTTTACTGAGCAAAATCTATGAGCTTTCCATAGCTGAAATAGTGCAGCAGAAAAATCTGCACAGACAATTTAAGGCTTGCGTGCACTTGTTGAACAAATATTGCTGGCAGATAGATCCTTTCATATGTAATTATGGAAACATAATTAAACACAAGGTAGAGGAGGAGACCTCTGGTGGAGGAAAATACTGAAGCACACGTTTGTTGCACTGGAAAATCAGGAGATGAAACACAATATTACAGGAAAAGTTGAAAATTTACTAGCTTTCGATATGGCTCATTTCAAAATACAGCTGAAAATAGCTCCCATGAGCACTCCTTGAACAACCATTAGGCTTAACACTATCTTTCTTGTTCTTTTGAAATAAAGCTGTCAAGATTTCTGGTTCTGGAATTTCAGAGGAAGTAGAGACATAAAGATGCCTGGGAGATAAATTTGGGTCAGATAATATTACTGTAAGACTTTATAATTCTGAGACCCAAATACAAGTTTTGCTAAATTTCTCTTCCAATATCATATATTCTTTGTACTTTTGGGGGGCTCAAAGCCCAGGTCAGGTGGTTTTTTACTTGGAAAGCTGGTAATTTGATCAGTATGTGGAGATCTGTAACAGAAATACTAACATTGGCATGAATAAAATATGAATGGAAATATGTGTGTGAAAGCACCAGAAGAAATGGCAGGACAAGGCTTAAAAGAATTGCATGGAATAATAATGAACACTGCTCCCAGGACACTGTTTTCAGAGTAAAACTGAAGAACATGTTTTCATGTTAAGACCAGAAAGCCTGCTTCCTCGTAAGAGGGCAGCACTTGTCAACAGACTTGTCACCAGAAGACCGTGCATTCTAACAACAGGAGGATGGCAACAATGTAGCATATTTCATATGCTATTCCTTTTGCTGTTAGCCTACCTGGAAAACAGACTTGCAAATGTACATTTCAAACAAAACTGGAAAAAACACACGGTGAAGAACAACCTCATCTAAAAGATCTGTTCATAATGTAGCATGTTGTTGCCGGTCAAGAAATTCAGAGATGTGATGAGGTCCTGATAGCCTGCATCCCTTTTCCTCAGTGATGTATGCAAGTGATCCTGGCTAGGCTGTTTGGGCACACCCATCTTGGAGTTTGCATGTGGGGTGAGACTGTGAGTGAATGAAATCTATAACAGAATGAATATGAGTGGGTAAAGCAAATTTTAGAGATTTTTTTGTAAATAAATAACACTAAATAAAATCTTGCATTGAATGGTGTTACACAAATCTTCCTACAAATAAAAAAAAAATTCTATTAGCAGAAACATGGAAAGAACAGGTAATGATTCGAAAACTCTTTATACATGTCATTACCAGATTATCAAGTTTTATGAAACATTTGCATTAGAAGCATGAAAGTTGTTAGGACTATGAAATGAGAGTTTGTTGTGAAATGGTAGTTAAGATTAATTCACACATGATTATTTTCATCTTTATGCTGGAATGGCCACTGCATTCAGATTCTTTAATTAAGATTTTCCCAGATGAGGTACAGACCTCAAAACAAGTTCTCTGTTTAACAACGATGAAAGGCATGTTGTGAAGAGTGCTTCCTATTTCCACTTGCACTCCCAGTCTCTGCTACTGCCTCACAAGCGTGCAGCATACATTCTCTGAGCGTTTGAAAATAGCTTGCAGAAAAAACATGATTCTGTTGAATAATCACTGCAACTGGTGATTGCAAACAGGCTTGACTCTGTGACTATATTCTTAGTACACAGTATGGGCACTTAGTCTGATTAGCAAAATCAGGAAAAGCCAGAAGGCATCATTTCTTTGATGGAAACTGGTCACTGACCTGTAAAAATAATTAAGCTAAACAAAGCTTTGTAAGAAATACAAAGGGATGTGTAGAACTGCCCATGCTATTTCTAAGTTTAACATTTTTATGAACACTTCAGCATTAAGTCTTCTACAAGCTATTCTGTGACCTTTGAATATATACTCTACATATTTTAAATGCAAAGTAAGCAGGCCCTCTAATTACTGTCAGAAAAATTAACTTATTACCTGTAAATACTACTGGTTCTGTGTGCAGGCCTGCTGCAGCCAGAGATAGGCACTGCATGAGCAGATTGGGAATGGAGCTTTCAGTTCAAGCAGTCTGGAACCAATTTTTTGCTTGAGGCACCACGCATCTCTGTGCACCCAGGCACAAACTGGAGATATGTTCTTAAAAACAAAACAGAGGATACCAAAAATAAGTACCCCTGGAACATGGCATTGCACTATGCCTTCCCTTTTTGGTCTTGTGTAATCTTAGCTTCTTATTTTTTATATTTATCTTATTTTTTATATTCCCAGCAGCGAAGAAGTGAGAGGCCAGGGAATCACCCGGCACACACAAGATGGCGGCTGCTGCCGACGCCTGCAGCCCCGCCCCGGGCCAGCAGAGGCCCCGGTGGTGCTCGGCCGTTGGCCTGCGCGGGGGTGGGGGAAGGGAGTGAAATCTGTCCCGGAGGAGGTGATGGTGGAGTGGGAGGGGAGAGTCCTAAAAGCCCCCGAACGCAGTGGAAAAGGAGGATGAAAAGAGAGAGAAGGTGCTCCGATGAGGAAGGTGAGTGGGAGATGAGGTAACAGCTGTGAGGCATGAGGAAGGGGAAAAAAGTGTAAAGCAAAGGGGGTGAGGGGGCTGCTGCAGCGGAGGGGGGGAGATTGGGGAAATGCAAGTGGTGTAGGGGAGCTTTGGAGAAAGAGGGGATTGCCCTGTGAAAGTCACCTTAGCAAAGGTGAAGTGTGGAAGGGAAGGGTGATACTGGCTCACAGGTTCTGCAAGCATGGTAGTACAAGGAGGTTGTAAGAAGTGAATGCTAGTAATACTTCTGGAAAGAGAGCCTGGCTTTCCTTCCACTTTCCACTGGTTCACAGCCGGCAGTTGAGTACTTCCTCTGAGGCAAGAGATACCAGGCCTGGGAAACAAGGGCACTGAAAAATACAGAAGGGGCAGAGGTGAGACTTGTGGAGTTGCTGAGGTCTTAGCCGGTAAGATGGAGCAGGCAGGAGGCAGAATACTGCGCAGGGTATTGGCAAATACTTCCATGAAGGTGGAGAGAGGTGAGAATGCGTGATATTGCAAACTGGCTTCACGCTTCTTGTGACACTGGGGAGTGCAAGGGTGAAAGCATGATAGTGTTTCATTGTGGGAATTAGGCAAACAAAATAAGCTTGTTTGAGCAAGATGGGATCAACAACAGTGGATGGAAAGTGGTGGAACTTTAGCAGAACTAAAACCCCACCCTGTTGGGGTGGGGGGTATTGGGCTTTTGGTATATTTTCAACCTTCCAATCAGGTAAGTGCCAAAGCACTTTAAACAGTATCTGCATGCATGATTTTTTTTTTTTAATGGCTGACTTCTAAATGGCCATAATTGGAGAATCTGGTAGCCCCCCCCCCCCATACCACAATTAGATTTAGGAATTGCAGTTGAAAATGGAAAGTAAGGAGAAGAATCAAGTATTTATGTAAATAAGTGTAAGGGAGGAAATGTTACTTAAATTACAGAAAGATTCCATGTAGTTGATGTTGAAGGCCTGATTATGCAAATTATATGTGTACTGTGTTACTATGAATGAGATAAATTAAATTTGCCACAGTACTTTACACAGGCAGAATAACCCCCTTCCATTTCCTTAAAATGACTTTTGTAGTACTTGAATTTAGTTGTGTGACATTAAAAATATCTCACCATGACTTTAAAAGAAAGTGTGAGCTAAATTAAATTTAAAATTACAGTTGTTCGGTGTTCCATGTGTACAACATGTTTTTCATTGTCACAATGGTGTTGCATAACTTTTCTTTCTTTAGTGTTATAGGCTCCAGTATTTATGTATTTTTATGTGCAATTAGTTCTTATCTCTTACCAGTGTACGCAAGTAAAAGACATCTTTGTTTAATCTGGAGCCTTAAAGGTTAAAAGTTTGATTTTTGTTGTTGTTGAAAAAGTCAGAAGTCTCACTTAAATGATTTTACATCTATATATTACTAGTAATATCAAGTCAATAAAAATAATCAGAGGAAAGTTTTATTCTTACATTACACTGCAACTGAATTGTAGTCACTAAATGCAGCTGTTCAAATAGAGCTTTTGAAATCCTATAGTTCTTGATTACCACAAGGTGAGAGGATTTGTGAGGGGATATTGGGCTAGACTTGCTCTGTTCTATTACTTCTTTCTGAAGTATTCATAAATGGACAGTGCCAGAAACAGACTACTGGGCTGAATGGGCCTTTACTTCATAGTCCTTATGTAACTTACTAATTTTATTTGCAATTCTAATATACACATTTTGAATTTACATGGCTGTCCTATTTTATTTAGGTCTAATTAGAACTGACAAGGTAAAGACATTCTGATTTGAGTAAATATGGTTGCATATTTGGTATATCCAGGAATGATACTGGTTTACATGATATATAGTCTAATTACTATATGTTAATATGCCAGAGTAAGATTATGGACACCCTAACTTAGTAAGACTGTGCTATAAGCATGACAAGGCCTAACACCTTGCAAGATAAGACTCCATACCAGATAATTTAGAGATAAGTAAAATATTTTAGATTCTATAGCATCCAAAATAAGCATAAGATATGATTTCATAGCTTGAATGTTGTCACTCATAATCAGAATTGCACTCATTTTTTGTATAATAGTACTCATGATCTTTATGACATGGATGGAATTCAATAAATATTATATTCAAATCAAATTTATAGTTCTTGATTATTTTTTATTTTCATATGAGCTTCCTAAAGAACCATTGAACCAAGTGGATAAAATGTCACTTGGAGACATTTTTCTCTTTAAAATCATTGCATTCAGTGATTCCAGTTCACTTTAGGATCTGATTCCAGAAGAGTTAGTTGACTGATTAGTGTGTGGAATAATGGCACTCAGTATGTGAGCATGGAATTCTTTTTTAATCTTTGATTTTAGAACTGGCCATATATACATTAACTTCTCTGAGAATGATTTGTTGTAGAGGGCTGCTTTTTTAATTTGCTGATTAATAAGGTTTTGGGATTTTGTTTTACTGACAGAATTTATATTCTTCCATGATTTACTCTTTAATATTTTATGCATCAATTGCCGTGGTCTGTAGTCATGGTTGTCAGTGCTAGTTCATGATCGTATTGCTCTAAGCAGCCACATATGTGTTGGTGCACAACAGTCCACTCTGTAAAATTAATGATTTTTTTTCTCATTTTCAAACAACAGTTAAGTAGAGTTTTTACTGATTCTCTAGTAGAATATCATCAAAATCTGTGATAATTTCATACAATACCTTTTAGAGACTGGAACATCCAAGCTTCTGCATTTAAAATGCATTCCTTATTRCTGTTTAGATTTCATTGTCACTTTTACTGTTTTTTTTGTTTATTTGTTTGTTTTTAAACTATGGATATCAAGGTTGTCGTTGATTAGTAGAGGTTCTGTGGTTTGTCAGCGTATCTACTCCGTAGCTTATTTTGGGCTTATGTATTCGTTGCATGTTTGTTTGCAGTTACGGTGAACTTGTCATGATAGGCATAAGTTCTCACTGATGCACAGTTATTTTCAAGATCAGTGGTCAGTAAGACTTAATGAACCATTCTTATATTTGAAACAATTTGTCTAGCATAGTTTGTGTCAAGAGTAGCTTACCAGTTTATGAGCTTCTGGAACCCTTATGTTTAAAAAAAACCCAAATTCCTGAATATTTTCTCTGTATCACAAAATTGTCTAATAAATGTCACTTATGACACATTGTACGGTCAATGTTCTTTTTAAAGTTTTTTGAGGTATTTTCTTTTGTTACAAAATGCTGTGTTCCTTCCAGACACTTTTATATATTGCATAAAACAAAAATATTTCTTTTCCATAAAATAGCTTAAACTTTTGTAAAATCATTATGGTTATAAAGAATCTGCTTTTTGAAAGTACCATGTCTTGCAAATCCTTCTGGAAAATTTAAAAAAGGTGGGGGGAGAAAGCTTCTGTTGCTTTTCAAATAATGGCTTGCATATGTTGTTTTGCTGTACACAAGCTTTTCTTCACAAAGGTTCTTCTCTAGTATGTACCACTATAAAAAACAATGAGGTATCTTGTACTCATATTTAGTAGGAGATTTCTTGTTCTTTTGCTTTGTCCTTTATAGCTTTTACTGGTTAAGAACTCAGTGATCTCTTTATAGTTGTAAAATATTTCTAGGAGGATTTACATTACCATTGTGACGGTTTTAAGTTTTGCACTTCATAGAAATATGACATGGCATAAGGCAGATATGGATTAAAGAGGTTTAGAAACTCAGCAATATATTGAATTGAGAAGAACTTAAACAGAAACTCACTTGCACATATGGAAAGTGTAATTTGTAACCACGTTTATGCATACAGTTTCTTTAGTTTTCCATGTAACTTCAAAGACTAAATTTTTATATACTTTCCTTTGTGAACAGAAAGGACATATGTCAAAATATCAATCGATTCCTTTGAAGTCTAAAGGTAATCTGTAGTTTTTGACAGTAAACAATAGATTAATAAAAATTACAACTGGGAGATGGTTGAACTAATAGTAAAGATAGATGTGTTTACATAAATTAATATCCGCATCCATCTTGGTAGTCACAGATGGTCAGAGTGTAACATATAATGTCAAATTATGTACTATGACATGCAAAATTCATGCTTGGCTTTGGGTGAGATAGTGTTCTGAAACAGTTGAAACTAGGCAAGCCAACAAAGCTACCAAGTGCTGGATCTGAAGAAAGCTGCCAGGGAAGCAAGGGAACATTCAAGTGTTGCATTCTAAAGCTTGTTTCATCATATTAGTAGCCTTCCTCTAGGAAGGAAGGAAGGGATTGGTGTGTAATTTTGGTCATTAAGAGCAAACAACCAAGCATGTAGCATAGTGCTGTTCTGTTGTTAATTAATGATTGAATTATTCCAGAATGTGTTGCTATAAGTAGCAATATTAATATATGGAATTTAAACTACATTCTCGGAGGAAAAGGGGCGGGGGGTGGGAAAAGAAACTAAATTGCTGACAGCCATTAGTACAGGCATCAGTTAATGAAAAGGAAGATGTATGAAATGGGCAGCAGGAGCCCCAGAAGCCTGGGATTTAATCTCTTTTCCTTCCCAGTCTAGAATAGATAGAATTTAAGCCTCAAAACAAAATACTAAGGTGTCAGTGTAGGGCTCAGGGTACCATGAAAAGACAATGTAAGTTGCTCTAGTTCCTTCAGTCCCTGTCACCACTGGCCTCCCCTTCTGAGCATATTCATGGAATTAGCACTTGACTAGGATTAATTTGAGCTACAGAGATTTTTGTATTAGAACCTACATATTCTTAGATGGTAATTCTTTCTATGCTGCTGAGCATTCTGAAAGTAGCTGAACTGGTTTACTGTCACATGGAGTAACATCAGTAGAAAATATGAGATGAATAAAGATGCTCTGTATGTTCAATAGAAGATCGTAATTCGTGTCTTCTATAAGTCAAAGTGTGTATAAATACACCATTAATTCTCTTTAGAGGAGGGGCGAATACTGAAATATTCAATGGCATTTAATAATATGGATTAATAAATTATTTTGTTTCTTATGCCATAGTTTTATACATATTAATTAAATATTTTTGTTGAAAAGCTCAGAGGAAAGGAATTTAAATCTGAAAGCACAGTAAATCCAGTGCAGAGTGTACAGTTTTCTCAGTGGAAGTTCAAAACAGTATTGGGAGACTTATTTTGCCATCATAACTGAACAATACAGCTGAATACAAAACACTTCGTATACATAATCTGTTCGTGTTCAGCTGATAGGATTAAAAGAATTATAGTAAACATATTGGAGGCAATCACAATGGACTTGTGATTAGTTAACTCCAAAAGCATTGAATATTTTAGAGAAATATTAGTTATTCTTACAGTTGCAATACTATAGATAGCTGATAAGTCTTTACATGTGCAGATACAAGAGAAACAACTGTAACTACTGTTAACACTTGCAGTTCTGTCATGCTGTGTTCTGATAACTGACCACTTAATTCACGCCAGTACTCTGTGTTTGGGATAGCCAGCTACTCAGCATTGCTACTTAGAAACTTGTTTCTGTCTCAGTCGTATTTTAAAGTGGCTGACGGTGCTTGTTACCACAGAATTGAATTAGTGCAATTCTCTATTCACTGATTTGCTTTTTTTTTTCTTCTTTTTTTGCATAAACTCCAGGTTGTTCATAATGTGTTGCCATAGGCATTTCTCTAAAATCATCTTCTATTTCAGTGAACTTGGTTCAAAACATTGAAAATCCTTCATTAAAGTTTCCTGATTTTTCATTAAAACAGTCTATATTCAGATGCTTACAGAAGTTTAGTGCTAAAACTTTCATGCTTGATCCTTGCCAGATGGTTGAGATTTTGGGAATATTTGACTAGAAAATACCTGACACTTCCAGAATAAAGCAAGCTTAAAAACACACAGTTCTGTCCTTAAAAGTGCACAAAAAACTTAGTAGTTTTGGAGTTTGGATCAGAAACATTAAATTTGGTGGTGTTGTCATTCCAAGATCGGAAATGCCTTATGTTTTACCAGAGATAATCTGATCATACCTTACAAGTTTGTACAAGAAGCCAAAATTCAACATTCGTACATGCTTAGTATAATTAATTAAATTCTTATTCTGCTTAACTAAAATTCACAGTTCCTGTGTTTTACACCATGTATATCCTAAACTACATGCAACTCCAAGTCTTAGCTTTTAAGCAGCCAGTCTAAATKAGATCTCTCTGTGAAGTTCAAATGAAATATGTTTTCCCATTCACTTCTTGAATTTCAGGGGGAAATCCACTGTACTGTGGTGTGTGTTTATTTTAGTTTTTTATTGCTGTTCTGTGTGAGAATAGTGCCTTGTGTAAAAGAATGTTACTACTGGTTTTACAAAATGTTTGGGAACTGAGATGAAAGTTATGGCCAAAACAGTAGAAGCGTCTATCAGTTTATGTCTGTTAGAGTTTGTGAGCTCAGCTTGTGACGTCTAGAACTGGAGTTTTTGGAGAGGTGTAGAGGAGCTTTATTTTGATAGACTTCAGTCAACTGGGACTGGAAGTAACAGCATTTTTGGAAAATGAGAGAGTCATACTCCTGTTTCAGTATTTTGAGTTTAGGAAGGAACTTATGAACTTCCTTTTTCCCTTTTTTTAAAGGAAAGCAGAAGAGGATGCAATGTCAACATTCATAGCGTTGCAGACTATAGTTATAAATGTGTGTTGACTAGAATTGGGAATGAGACTCCTGATGTCTTATGTTAACATAATTTGTGAATGGTTATGCTTACCTAATAGTTACAGAATTTTTTCACCAATACCACCAGATGGCCATCTAACATAAACTTTTGGTCTTCAGTGGACGTGAATGGATAAGAAGGGCAGCACTATAAAAGGTGTTTTATATTGTAACATTTTTTGTTTTCTTCCCCCTTTTTATGGTTTTCTGTTTCCAGTAGTAAGAGAATTGTGTGTGTTTTCTGGGAGCTAGGCTAAATCCACAGAGCTGAATAGATTGGATTTCACTTGATCTAGGAGGATCTTAGCTGTTTGCATGCTCAGCTGAGGTCTCTTCCTGATCTTTCTCAGTGCTGAAGAGTGCAGCCAGCATTTTTCTTCCTGCCATTAGGGTTATCAGTCTGCCTGCAGTCAGTGTAAATACAATTCAGTGTTTTGTCATCAAAGAAATATTAAAGAAAAATACTGTTTGATAGTTCTGTTTTCAGATACCAAGCAGATCAGTACTGTAGTGCCACAATAACTTTTAATGTTATTTTTCCTTCTCTAGTGAAAGGGCCATAATAAGTCAAGTCATTCTGAATAATCTCTGTTGCAGAGACTTGATATAATTCATCCACTCTGAGGAACTGAGAGAATACTTGAGTTAGGAAACTCAAAAATGGAAAGTGACTGAGGCTGCAGAAAGGTGCTGTTTAAGTTGTAAAATTTAACTGTAATAATGTCTATTGGTGAGTATCTTGCCTGGGAGGTAATTTAAGCTGCTGTGTTGCCATATGACAAATGTAAAATGCATGTGTCACATTAAGAATACATCAGAGTTATGAAATGTGCCTTCATTTGAGGGAAGTAAGAACTGAGTCTATTTCTAAATTTTGAACTGCAGCTCTCACAGATTGCAGTGCTGAAGAATTAGCCAAAGAGAAGGGGACTGTAGTCATTCTGACACTTCTGATTAGCAAGCTAAATCTGCATTACACTTAAGTTTTATTTAGAAACTACCTGTTTCCGAACACATTTGATACAAACCTTTTGAATGATTTTATTTTGATAGAGTTAAAAGTATATTTGATTTGTGTTGTTTTAACTATTCTATTTCAAGTTGGATGAAAATGAGTTTAACTTAAAACTAGATTGAAAACTTTACCTAGGCAATTATTTCTTTGCTATTTATAGTTTATATTGCTCAGGACAATTGCATTGTCTATCTTAGAGTTCAATGTTATCTTTGTACCTGAAACTTTTCCATCTAGAACTGTCCTATTTTAGGAATATTAATTAAAAGAAATTCATTTATGAGGAACTGTTAAGTTCAGTGAGAGTCTACAGCTTCCCTTGGTATATAGTCCTGGTTTTCATGAGTTTTGAACATCTGTTCTG
Organism: Apteryx rowi; assembly: GCF_003343035.1. Classification (NCBI taxonomy): domain Eukaryota; kingdom Metazoa; phylum Chordata; class Aves; order Apterygiformes; family Apterygidae; genus Apteryx; species Apteryx rowi. Next base: position 775,161 of record NW_020450677.1, on the reverse strand, counting down.
AGGTACTGCCTTTTCCTCATCTTGAATAAAGTAGTGTTGAAGTCGTTTGGAAATTCACTCAGGCCTTATTGCTGATACTATGCTATGGATTCTGTAACATTACAATACATTTCATTCCTTCTGTATTTATAAATAATTATATCAGATTGCCTAGTTTTTAAGATAAAATGAAACTGTCTTACACAAGAAAGACTTAACAGGATATGTGTAGAGCCTTGAGAAAATTAGTTTGTAAAAGAACAGAAGAAATGTGGATGAGGCTTAGAAATATGTGTAAATTAAGAAAACCATTCTTGCTTTAAGTCACACAAACTAAGAATCTTCTGATAAATGCATTCCTCATCCTGACTATGTAAGATCCTGCATTTACACTGTAAATTGTAATGAACTTAATTGCTCTGGAATTAATAAATAAATGTGTTAAGTGCAAATTCACAGAGCAGTTCTTTCTACTGTGAATGACATGTTAAACTTGTAGTAAGTGCTTGTGTTTGTGAACTGGGCGAGTAGTTGACTCTTACACACAGCACAGGCTGGAAATGGCCAGCATAGCAAATCTGATTATTTCTTTGTGAGGTTTTTCATTTCATGTATTGTTTCCTTTAATGGCTTTTTAAAATTTGTATATCAACCTCTTTATATTTAAGTGGAGCATAAAGAATGCAGAGCAGTTTTGGTATTTGAAGCCCTGGGAAGATTGTATGGGATTATATGCTCATTTTAGGCACAAAAAGTGTTGACTGTGAATGAAAAATACTGTGGCAAGTGTTTATGACATAGAAACATAAAAGTCATGGAAAGAAAGTATATAATAGCAATATTCTGTCCTCATGCAGTGGTGTTTTTTTTAATGCATTAATTTAAATTGAACAGAACATTTCAAATACTGAGATGATTCTCTAATATTAAAGTAAAACACTATTATCATCATTATATCCAGTTTCTAGCAGCTGAGTTGCACATCAAAATTATGATTCTTTCTCTTCTCAGTTATTCCTAGCTTTGATTCTAAGAAGAAAAAGTGTAACAGATGAAAATGTGATAGATGTTTAATATTAGAGCTTAGATAAAAGTTCACTCAGGTTTTCTGTCATATTAGAGTAAAGCACACACAGCTTTTATATTAAGAATTCTGATGCATTCACATTCAACTCAAAAGTACATCAGTATTGTCTCATGAATATGGCTCTTGATAAAAATACTGGTTGCTGATTTTGGTCTTATGAGTCCAATCCAGCCATGTATTTTTTTGTTGAAACTCTGAAGGTTTACAGATCCCTAGCTCTCTTTCTCATTGAATACCTCTCACCCTCTCCCCAAGAAGCCTCATAAATTATTTTTTATTATATTAGAGTTGCTACCTATTTCATTATAGCTTCAAATAAGCTCAATGAACTTTTCAATGTCAAAAGATAAGTGATTTTACATGTTATTTAAAATCTTACTTCAAACTCTTCTGAAGAACTGAAGTACTTGATTCTGAGTAGCAAATAAAAGCTGTATGGGTGAAATTACAAGTTCGTGCAGAGGACCTTTTTAAACAGCATTTAGATTTTAGCATTTACACTATTATCAGTGGAGATTACCATTTTGCATTTTCACCCTACAGACACTTAGGTAACTGTTACCCCACCTTTGAAAATGCCAGCATGTGTTTACTTACTGTTATGAGTATTGTAAATGTCTTGGGCTAGATTTTTTTGATCAGTCTTTGACTAGTGGTGTAAGCCAGTATTCTAAAACGTAATATGTACATGGCAAAAGATGGGTTAGATTCATATATTTTTTCTTAAAACAGCATAGATGTTTACTTCCTTTTTTTTTTTTAAACTTCTCCATGGTACTATTTTATTGACAGGCTACTGCCACTGTAGAAATTCTGAATTATTATTTGGCTCATCAGCAGTGAAGCCTGCTAAAAGTTAACCTAGACAAGAGCTCATGTGAAGAGTCAGTGTGAATCTCTTAGTAAGAGGGAAGAGCTTCAGTATGTTGGAGAACAAGCAGAGCAGCCTGTCTGTGTTGAACGCAGACAGAAAGTTTACTTTAAATAGTTTTGATTCTTTTAAATTTTGTGGGCAAGTTTTTGGATAGTTTTAAAATAGTGTAGACTCTCTCCAGAATGTAGTCAGCAGCAGAAGTACTAAAATATAGATTTATAATTGATTGACATAAATAAGATATCATAAACTACATAATAGTCACAGTTCAGATTATTTGACCTTTGTGGCTTTCTTGGTTGAATACTGTACCTTGTAGTGAGATAAAGATTAAGGCCAATATTGTCAAATTTCATCTCCAGTAAAAGTAGTTTTACTGTATATATACACATGTGATTGTCTCTATGGAAAGTGTGTGTGAAGTGCCGTTGTTTCGGATTAACTTACTAAAACTACRGTGCCCTGAAGTAATTTTCTTTCAATCATAGCTTCCATACATGAAGAAAAAGAAAAGGCAAATTAGTATTATGAAATTGGAAATGCACAGCGTTGTATTTTGTTTAAATAAGACTTTTGATTAAGTGCAGCAGCCAAATCTCAATCTCTTGGAGCACTGGGGAAAGCTTGAAAAAACTGACAGCTACAGCTTCTTGAGGAGACCATAAATTTCATTATGCTATAGCAATTGAATATATTTCTTAATAAACATGTAGGCATAATACCAAGCAGAACAAAACTAAGGAATACAAGCACTCTGAAATGGCTTTGCAGTTCACTTGTAAATTTTAAAAACATGAAATCTAACCAAAATATTTCGCTTTTTGGGACAGGCGATTGTTTCCCGTAACAGTGCATTGGCTACTTTGTAGAACTGAATATCAAACAAAGAAAAATAAAGAGGGATTTGCAAAGGCAAAAACAAACCTGCTGATAGAATTTGGAGTCAGAATTTTAGCTGTCTTATATGCTCTCTGTTACAGTGCTAGAGGAACTATCAATATTCATTTTTCCGTATGCTTTTTCTGTTGGTATTAAAAATACAAAGTAAAGTCCTGGCATGTCGATGTCAGTGGAAAAACAATAACCTCCGTGTGTACCCTATTAGAAAATACAAATATTTGTGTGTGTGTTTATATATGTGTGTGTGTGTATATATATATATATATATATAAAAATAAAAATGATGTAAATGTAATAGTATTTTACTCAGGAAGTATGTTAAAGAGGGTTCCATGTGAAACATTTTGGATGAAACACTCCAGAATAAAAGGAAAACATTTTTGAAAAATGACTTTTTTTTCTGTTTCATTTGGTTCAGATGGACTCATCTCAGCTCTGGATGTTGAGAACTTACAATGCAGAATTCTTATTCTGATAAATGAAATAAAACTGGACCAACAGATGGACCATATAACATAGGTGGGTTTTTGGGGTGTGTGTGAAAGAAATAGAGCAATTGCAGTTTTTGTGAAATCTTGTGGCGAGTGTTCTGTCTTATACATACTATTTTCTCAGGCTTTGGAGTATTTTTTGTTCATGATCTTTCAGTGTAAAATGGGATGTCTAATAGGATGTGGTATAAGACCACACATAATCTATGCATGTAAGGATAGCTTTTCTGATATGAAATATATGTACCAAATTCATTCTAACTGTAAATGTACAGATAAGCATGTATCATTTATATCAGCCTCTAACTGATCAGTTTTTCAATTAAAAACAGTGTCTTGCTTTGATTTTTAGGTAAGACGTTTTCCGCATTCCTTCAGTTGAATTTTTCTGGGGTATCTACCTTTTAGCAACCTGAATGAGGATCTGTGGAGATTTGCTTTTTGTATTAATGAGAAAGGAGGTAAAACAATCATTCAAAGATAGTTGAAGTAAAAAAACAAAAACAAACAAAAACCAAAAAACACCCCCAGATGTTCAGAACACTTTTTTTTTTTTCCTGCCACATTGCCATTTTTTTGCACAGAATTTCTTTTTCTTGCTCACAGCAGCAGACAAAAACTGCTGGAGGGGAGGAGGGCTTGGGAGGGAAGAAGAGATTTGCAGGGTTCTAGCTAGCCTCTATGATCAAGTCAGTTAGAGGCTTTGCAGGATCAAGTCAGAAGCTTTTGAGTTGCCTTTGGCCCTGAAATTGCCTATTGCTTACTAATGAGATTTTTTTTTTTTTTTTCTCTGGGTAGTAAGAGAGAGAATGAGATAAAACATTTTTCAAAGAGTTTTGCTCGGAGGAGAGAAACTATTGGGCATCTCAGTGTTTGGCTTGTAGGTATGTTTAATTAGAGAAATATCAGAATACTACTAGTTTTGTGGTTTTTTTATGGACTCCACATAATTTGTAGAAGTGGACAGTTGTGCATAAATGTCTTGGCTTGTGGACATAGTCTATCTCGTTTCAGTTTTGACTGTGCCTCACTTGTCCTATGTGACCTCAAGAAAGTTGTTCTCCTTTTACCCTTATGTCTCTGTTTCTCATTTGTAAAGCAGAAACATGCTTTAGCTAACTCGGAAAAAGGCATGGTACACATACAGTATTCTTTGTGATGGCATGTGTCCCTGTAAATATGGCCAGCACAAATTTTGGATGAGGCTTCTTGGGGAGGGAATGAATGGGTAGGCTGTGACTGCAACCTTGTCACAAGATGCAGGATCATGTAGTAAATTGGCTGGCTAAAGCCTCCTTATTGCTCTCTCCTCCTCCCTTTTCCTTGCTCCCTTTCTCTTTTTCTCCCTTCCCCTAAAATTTGGACCTTAGGACCTTAAATTTGGTCCTGGAGATGATCTATTGTTTTTTTCTAATCTTTTGCTAATGTTGAAGTAATAACAAGAAATCTGTTATTAATGAAGATTGCTACATTATTTAACTTGGATTACTTTAAGTTTTATCTTAATATTAGTGTAGTTTAAACATTTTGAGCTAAATTTTGTATAATCTTGTATACATTAGATACTCAGGTGCAGTTTTAAAATGCTACAAATAAAACCTTTGCCATCCATAGTGTATATATATAAATGCTATTTAAAATGATAGCATAAATAAGTATAGATAGTAGGTTTAGACCATTAAATCATCCTGGAAATTAGATTTGCAGCTGCTTATGCAGAGAAGCAAGAAACGGAAGTTATTGTAAACAAGCTGAAAATATCTGCTGTCAAAACCAGCTTGTCGTATGATCATCTGATTCATATCCTTCTGCTGCACAAATCAATAGGTTCAGAGTTGCTGAATTTGATATATTTCAGTGCAAAATTGGGAACCCTGACATGTGAAAATAAAAATGTGAGCTGTGTTTTTTATTAACACTTCACCATTATTGCTGCTGTAGGCAGACATTGTCTGCCAAAGAAAAAAAAGAAGTGATGTGTATAATGTTTCCTGCAATACCTTAACAGTACATTTTTCCTCTAGTAGAGAGAGAAAAGGAAAGGACTTGCTTGCTATGAGCTGGAAAAGCAGCGCAGTTGGTTCTGGCAGTGAGGGGGTTGACTGACAGTCTGCAGTGCAGTGGAGTTAGCTGAGCTCCCTATATGGCTGTGGATTAGCTATATGCTAATACTGATAGGAGAAGAGGAGCTGTACCGAGTGCAGTGAGCTGCTGGTGGAGGCAATCAGAGTCTTAGCAGAGCTGACTCCTCAAGAGCCATGGCTGAAGGGGGTGAAGGAGGGGAAGATGAAATACAGTTCCTACGAACTGTAAGTATCTGCTTTTCTAGGTCACCTAGTACATGTTTTTATTATGTCTTGTGTCTATTCCTTCTCTGTTGTATTAAAGTGTTATTCTGTGCTGGGCTTTGCTGAATGGGAGAATTGATTTAGTCAGTGGAAAAAATAAAGCAAGAATATGAGCTTTAATAGCATCAGACAGTCTCGGTGTGTTCTTCCTTGAATCTGCTCAATAGCTGGTTTGGTATAAGGAGACCTATTTCCGCTGTAATCCCCTGTGTTTGAAGCGTCCTCATCAACTTTGTACTTGGGTTGCTAAATGTAGCATGCCAAATACCTGACCTCTGAAACTTCTGTCTAGGTTGGATTTCACTGACATTAACAGAAGCTTTGCAAATAGGAGAGCCTTAAAATGATGAATAAACCAAGCAAGCCCTTGATGACCCTTTCCAATAACCATGCACACAGAAGCACATTTGTTTGTAGGGAATACCAACAAATGTGGAACTGGGGGCTCTACAAATGTTCTGGGATCTCTTCTGTGCTTAAAAGAGGTTTATTTTAAAAAGAGATAAGGATTTCTCTAGGAAAGGGTGTTAATTAGTGAAATAGCTTTAACTTGGTGTAATTTTCTATAAAGAGCCCTTGCACCATTCTTTCTTAAGGCTTTACACAAATCTAATATAACAACCAATTTGAACTTTTAAGCAAGTAGTGCCCATGCAGTGACTTATGGGAAGGGGTTAAGATCTCTTATTTGTCATTTTCTCTCTTACTATTTTTACACGACAAAACATACTTAGTCTTGCAGGGTAAGTAGCATGGAAAAATTGCTGTTGATATGCGTATTCTGCCCTCTTCCCATATCATCTTTACTGAAAAATGTTCCAGAAGCAGTCTTCCCTAGAGTTGATACAACTTTAGAAAGATAAGTTTCCAAAATAAAATTTGCTAAGTGCCCAAAGTAGGAAATTGCAAGCCTGATCCCTGAGAGGGGGGGAATAGAAGGGCAGAGAGTGGTGGTGGCTGCTTTTGCTTATGTAAACTGTTTAGGTGTGATGAAGTGTCATTGGCACTTTCAAGCCTGTGAGAAGTTCTTGAGGTGAAAAAATGGATAATTACAATGAAGAATCCTTTTCTACATCCCTTCCCCCAACTCCACTTTTTAGAGGTATCTATTTTACAAAACTTAGTAGATTACTCAGTCTTTAGGAGAAGCATTAAAGCTCTGTTCATCTGAGAACAGAGCTTTAAATCAATGTCCTTCATCCTTTCACTTTCTAAGATGTTTATTTGACAGAACAGTCTTCCTCAGTGATGGAGTGAGGAGCCTTGCCTCTTCATAGATAGCCTGTTTATGCTACATGAGATGGCAATTTCTGCTGCAGCTCATTCTTATGCTTGTAGAGCTCTATTGCATTTCTTTCCAACAGTTAGAATAAAGTGCTAAATAGAGGTGGAGGGCCAAAAAGGAAGCGGGGACTGAAACCATACAGGAGTGTTTCTTCTGCTTAGTGTTAGGAAATATCCTATGGTAAGAAAGCAGGCTAGATTTTTTTTTTTTTTTTTTTCTTGGAAGCCCCAGCTTCTTGTTGCTGTGAGCAAACATACAGTAATTGTATTGCTGTCTCCTCTCCCTACAACTTACTTCACCTCATGGAGAAGAGATCAGTCCTCATTTCACAATACACTGAAAAAGGAACCTTTTATAAGATACTGGTGCTACAGTGACTTATATTATTTACAGGTTTTACTGGTGCGTAAACACTGTTTGTACATACAATGTGAGGCATAGTAACTCTTTAATACTCTTCTAGCATCATTGTTGATCAGTCAGGGTCTTCCTCAGATAAAAATATTTTTTGGAGATTTTGGATCACTAGTGAATGTTCCCGAGACTTGTGTAGTTAAATCTTTGGAAATTATTGATCTCAATATTCTTATTTTTGAGTCCATAGGAAGAAGTGTTCCAGGATGTTGCAGAGGCTGCTTTGCTCCCAGATATAACTCTTTCTTGGTGAGGTATAAACCAAGATAAATCTCTTTTGATCCAAAAATAACCTGTAGCATTTTTTTTTTCAAAGAGCAGGAGTGTTAACTCTTAAAAGTCTAGTAAAAATCCTTTTCCTTCCTTAAAGGAAACCTTTTCCTTTGTCCACCATTATCTATGTGTTTCTTCTTTTTTTTAACTTTCACATCTAGGTTATTACATAGTTTTGTGTATCATTTTTAAGCATCTCTGGCCACGTAGAAGGGCTAGAAGCACATAAAAATGATACCTGTCTTCATTTGTAGGGGGTGGCAAACTTGTGACCACTTTGATGGCAAGCTTTTCAGGGCAACATTTTTACCGACATCACTAATGTACTAGTATGTGTTTGGTGCTCAGTTGAAGCGAGTCCCAATGCTTTTGCAACAGTCTTTATGTGCAACAGTGATAGAATTTAAAAGAAGATTTTGCTAATACAGTGTAAATCCCTTTCTTCATTTTTTCCCCTGGCCTGTAAATTCAGGGTGAATATATGTAAGTACACACATGCATGCACGCATGTGCACATGTACACATTTTCTTTATACTGCTACGCTGTTGCTGTGTCTTTCAGATAAGAATTTTTTTTGAAATTTTCATTTTATAATGATACTTGGAATTGTTTCAGTGTTAGTTTTCTGTTGGTGGCTTTCATTCAGCTTTGTCTCTGGATATTCAGTGTATGTATGCACCCATATTTTGTCTCGTGTTTGGAAGGAAGAAGTAAAGCACTGACATCTCTTAGTCTCCTGCCCTAGTAGTGTTTGTTCTTTAGATGACTTCCCTCCATCTTTTGTTTATTACTTTTCGCTATGGTGTGGATACATGAGAAATTTTTGAAGGTAACAGATTTCTATGCATTAGGTGAGAATAATAAATATATTAAGCTGTGCCATTTCAGTTAATGTGCTGAGGGATGTGGGGAGGACCCTATTACCCTTGGCAATATGGGTTAGTGAGTGTAAAGCACTCTCATAGCTACTTTAACTTTACTGTTGTGATTAAGATTGAGAGAGTCCTCTGTTCTCTGGAATATGTTCAGAAGTTCTTTGTCTTTCTCATTGCTGCCAAATTAATCAAATATGAGGTAATGTCTTGGAACATGCAGCACTTTCTCGATCAGAAATACCTGCACAGTCACTTGGTAACAGAGAACTTGATGGGGTGGGAATGTATCAAGCCCCTCCAATGTAGAGGAGCAGTTTACAGATATTTGCAATGAAGCATACTGAAGTTACTTTCCATCTTAGAGTTGGTATTATAGTGGTAACATTGGCTAATAGTCATATTACAGTATTATTTTTCTGAAGTTCATCATATTAGTAGTGTTTCCAGATTTAATCCAAATTATTATTTTTTTTTTTAGGTGGCTCATAACACATTAATTGGGAAAGTTTTGCCCTGCTTTCCATGGATCTGAACAGAGTGTGTGTTTGTGTTTATGGGTATGAATGTGTGTGGATGCATTTGTGTATGTGTCTGCATATGTGTGACTCTTTCCCCATCTGCTTACAAATTCTCCATTTCTCTGAGTGATGAAAAACAGTGGCCTTAATGACATTTGATTCTTCTCTGTTGACTTCTGCTCCTTTAAGAGCTTATCTCAGTGACCTAATTTAAGTTCTGATAAACATCTCCAGTCATTATCTAAAAATTTACAGGTGGGGTGGGAAGTTGTTTTCTGTAATAGACTGAATGTAGCTACCAGCTATATTTGAAAGAAACAATAGTATTTTGCTTTTCTTTTTTTAATGTTCCCATTAAGCAGACTTAGAATAGGATATATAAATTTAATTTTTTTGAACACCTAGTGTATGTGTATGAATTTACACAACTAGTTTATAGATTTTCTTTTTTTGGTATATTTTTCATCGTTTGGGTGCTAAATTATGGCTCAGACTCAAGAGAGTTGGATGGCTTATACATGTTTATAAAAATGCAAATACGTTTTCCTCTCTATGTTGCTTGAAAATGAGCTCCTCTACTATCAAGATGCTACAGAGGAGATCGGGAGTTATCTCAATACTAATTTTGAAATATGAATAGTTTGAGTCTGTGTGGTATGAATTAGATTATTTCATTGTTTTCGCTCTATTGCCAAATATTTATAAACATAAAAAGTGACCGCATCTTGCTTTTATTTTATTTTTTTAAATTTTAAGGTGTGTACTAAAGCATTTTGGTTTGCCCTGCATTAATATTGCATAAAGGCAGTTCTTTAGATGCTCCTACCATATGTTGTTTTATCAGATCTGTGTTCCTAGTGATGTATCCCTAGTGATATACCAAAGAGTAAGTGTAAAGTGGAAACGTTGAAATGATTCATCTCATAGAGCAACTTCGTATCCCATGGATGATATTAATAACTGGATACCACACCTGCACATTGATATTCTTTTTCAGGTTTTTAGCACAGCTCTTTGGGGCTTGATTTAGTGTTACGGGGAGTAGTCACTCATAGTTTACTAACCAGATAAATACACTGGGCAGATTTCTTAGTGTTGGACAATGTTGAAGATCTTCCTAAGGAGATGTTTTTAGCAGTGGTTAATTGCAATACTGGGAAAAGATGGAAATTGTTTTCAATGAGTTGCGTATGAGATTATGTACAAGGGATATAGAGTAATGTATATGGTAAAAGTCACAAAGGCAAAGGAACGCCATGAGATCAAATCAGCGGAATTTTCCCCGAACTCCTTATACAGGAGCTGGCACAGGTTCTGCATGTTGCTTGAACAGTAGAATGTGTTGCACAGTATTGTCTTTAAATTAATTAGGACATTTTGTTTTTTGTTTTCATGTACTGCTTTTTTAAGGTATATACTGTTTTTTTAAAGTGTATGTACTGCTTTTTAATGTGGTGCTCCTTCAGTCTGTCATTTCCTCTTTGGAAAAGGGTAGAAAGAAAGGAAGAATAACATGGCATAAACCTTGAATTACTTCTAGGGACTGGTGTGTATTAGGGGCATAAATGAATTTTGAATTAAAAGTTTATCTATTTATTTGTCTAGCTCTCTGCATTAAATCTCCCCCTTCTGTTCTTGTTGCCCCAGTTTTTAACAGTTGTATAATAGTCCTTGCTCTCAGAAAAAGAAAAAAAAACCTTTAAATTCCTACGTCTCTCTCTTCCACTCTATCTCAAAAAATCTCCTTTCGATTACATTTCTTTTTGCCTCTTAAACATTAGTTTATCATCAGTATAGCTACTTACAATCACTACTCTTGCCTCTTCCATTGATTTCTGCCATGGAAATCATACCTAAATTTATGAACTTATCCTCAGTTAAACTGCATAAAACTCAGCATCCTTTTTCATAAATAGAGTTGCTCCAGTCTGATCCTGTTTCTTTTCACCCATTGAATTACTGGTTTTGCCCTGTGAGTGTTTCAAACTTAATGAATAGGTTTGCCATTTGTCACTATCAGCAAAATTCAAAAAACTTTCACTCATTTTTTGACTAGGAGAATTTCCTTGCCAAAGGTCTGGGTAATATTTGAAGAAAGATATGATTGACAACATGACAAAATTTCTAATGCTGACCTTGTGCATTGTATGCTGTAGTGCAGTGTCGATGGTGATTTTTGATGAAATAAAGACAAGTTCTTCCACAATTCATTGTAACCTCTTTTCAAGGCAGAATTTTTAGAAAATGCTGTACCATATTATAAACATGACAATCATCCCTTCAGACTGTGCAGAGTATCTGTTCTTAGCTCTGTAAACACTGGAGTAGTGGCTTCATATGTATATCGAAATCAAATCATTCAAACTGTTTATAACAATTATTTCTCTTTCAGGGTGAAATCTTGTTATTTAAGCAGCTATTTCAGGCTTTAGGCATGGAGTGGTTCTTTGGGAAAGTTGCACCATATTTAGATGAGAAGGGAGACACCTAAGTAGTTTGTTTAATGTAATGAAAGTACCTTGAAATTTATATAATAGTTGGAATTTTATAGCTACTTTTGAGAAAAGATGGGAAAGTGATGTAGTCACAGTTGCATTGTAAATTCATAGAACTTCGTATGATTTGGCTTGATATGCTTGGGTCTGATTTCTCATTTTCTCAGGTTAATATAGGCTTATGGAGCTGGATCTTGAGGTGTATTCCCAGCTTTTGGTGCAAATACAGAACAATTGAATGTTTGTGCTCCCAAAAGCTTGCAATTAAAAATAAGAGAAATGCATACAGGGAATATAAAAAGACAGTGAAATGATATCCAGCATGTTGTTAGACACTTGTTTCTGCAYGCTAATTACAGAAACAATTGTAAAATAGACTTCCTGGTGTCAAGGGAAAAAGAAAACTTTACTAAAGATTCTGAAGAAATGAAATTGCTGGGTGATTGTTGATGAGAAGAATGTATTTGATAAAAAGAGCAGTACAGGAGAAAAGGCAAATATATTTGCTTGAAAATGTAACAAGTGGGCAGTGAAGAGGTGAAAGCTGGCTTCTCTGTATCAACTGAAAGATAGATGAGTTGGGGACACACATCTAAAGGTCTTGAGGTTACAGGCTGCTAGTGGGGCCGATATACCCCTTTGATCTGATTCACTGATCTCTTATGTTTTCTTTCTCTGTTGTGCCTCTCTGACTATTACATTTTTCTGTAGTATGGATCTATACAATAGATTATAAGCCTAGTTTTTCCTATATGGAAGTAGAGCATTATCATTTAGAGATGCTTCATGTTGGATTATAAGTAATGATCTTCTAAAACCTAAAGCCACATCAAAATACATATGCTTCTCCTTTTCTGCCTACTGAAATTTTTCTCATGGCAGTAACAAATTTTTCTGTTAACTGCATGCATTAAACTTACATGCATACTTTCTTTCTCATCTTCCAATATTAGGTACTGTGGGATGTTATATTTGATGAATCAAAATAAGTTGTGGTTTTGCAAGCCTGTTCCTATTGACCCAGTCTACATCAGTTAAAAACACAACAACATTGCATTACCTGAAATAAGCATCATACTTTACTACCGTTTTTCTCTATAGCTTAGATTCACAAGCTGCTATTTAAAAAAAAAAAAAAAAAATCAGTGCATGCATTATAATATTATAAATACAGTTTATTGTTACAAAATAATATTATATATAGTCATGGTAGACCTAACTTCTAATCAGCTTCTCTCCCCACACACACTTTTTTTTTTTTTCCTGGCAGGATCAGTGACAGTGTAGGTCTGTTGACTCTGTCAAATCCACAGCAGAAAAGTGCAAGCCTGTAGCAGTAGCTCTGTGTTTAGAAATAACATCGAGTTTGTGACAAGCAAGCAAAACTCTTCAGTCTCACCTCAGAACCTTAGCAAATTAAAAGTCTTTTGATAGGATTTGTGACCAAGCAATAAATCCTAAATTAACACTCCAAGCATATATTCCACCTTCTCCCCCCAACCCCACTGGTGGCCCCTGGTGAGATTGTTGTCTACTCAAGCCCTGCTTTTTGGTGTCTGAACAGGAGTTATGTCTTTGGTAATAAACTGTGAGCTTGCTAGTGATGTTCCCACGGTTTTATAGAATGCAGAAACTGCATTGCATGATCCCTGTGCCTTTTTCTAATCCCTTGCCATGCTAACTGGGTGTGATTCATATTGAAACCCAGCTGTGAATATTGCTTATTTCTCAGTTCCCATGACAGTGCTGTGACCACATAGCCAAATGCTGCTAGGTGCGTTAGATACAGATTCCAAAAATTAACACAGAAATGCAAGCAGGGAGAAGAAGAAAACTTCATTTGGCACACAATTATTTAAAATGCATTAAATTCAATCACAAGACACTGGTTTAAAGTCATGTATTTCTCTGATTTCACTCATGAAGTACATATGGCACTTAATAACAATGCAGATCTATGATAATTTTACTATCTACAGAGGTCTGTAATTATTATCACAATATAAGAAAACAATTCCAAGCACAAGGACACTTTAAAAGATTCAGAAAGGAAACAACTGTTGTCATTAATATATACCTCAGGGAATATTTTGATTTATTTGTACAATATAGAAATTTAATTTTAGCATTCTGTTTTTAATGTCATTAAGTCACCAGACAAATGTTCAATTCCTTATGCCTATGCGTTAGTTCTGTTAAAGCATCTTTGGAAAATACAGGTTCCTGTACACACCACAACCAATCGGCTATCTTGGACAATCCAGGCAAATTGTGTAGGGTATGATACAGCAAGAACATGAATAGCTGTGTGTGATTTTGAGTGGCGCTAATTCCTATTGATTTCAGATTATATTAGCAAAACTACATAGTTCTTTGCGGTGCTTTTGTCACAGTTACCATAGTGTCAAGAACAAGCAAGCAACCGTGCAAATCTTCTTCATAACCAAACTGATTAATATGTTCAGAGATACCTGTAGGAAAGGTGACTATAGCTGCCCTTGGTAGAAGAAGTTGTTACTTGGTAATAAGTATATATTAATTACACACACTATGAAGTATTAGAGTCCAGTTTTACAATGTAATAATTTTCTTCTGAAAGAGTAAGTCATATAATCGCTTTCTAGAAAACTGKTAACAGTCAAAGAAAGGAGTCAGTTTTGCATTAGTTAAATGTTATTTTTGGGATTGATTTTTTTCCCAGCAGAAACTAGATACAAAGGTTTATTCCTCCTTGTTCTTTTTAGAATGAGAGGTACATAATTGTTTGTCGCTGGAAAATAAGTGGAGACTCCACAGATTATCCTACCAACGGTGCCAGGTTCTGACAGAAGATATGGAAGTGCTCTTGTGCATACTATTTGCAGTCTGATACCCAGTGAATTGTGGTCCATTAACAATAAATTAAGTGAAGGACTATAGAAGCACGAAGTGCTAGTTTGGACTGTGGCCTCTACTTTATGAATAGGATGGACAGATATAACTATGAAAATAAGGTAATTATGTAGCATTAAGTATTTTAAAATAAGTATTTTTTCAAGGAGTAGAATTTTGAAAATTGAGACCTCTAGCAATGAGTATCGGAAGTTGTGAAATGTATACAATTTTGAAATGTTTCTTTTTTGCAAGCCTCTTAGATAAAAATCACATATTTGCAAACATTTAACTTTTTTATAAAGCAGATTAGAATTTACAATACATTAAAAGTGACTGGCTACAATATTCACTATTCGCATGGTGTAGCTCTATTTCACAATTGGCTTTTGTACTCAAGTTTTCCATCTGCACAAGGTCAGTCAGTCTGAAAATTAACCTACAGATCTTATTGTGAGTTCATTCACAGGGGTGGTGGCTACATATTTGCTGTTTTCTAGCACTACAAACTAGAAATAATCTCATGGTTTGAGTACATTAGAATCTGTTGGTGGAAAGAAGTCACACTTTTTTATTAGGACAAAAATATGTCACTGCACTTTCAGTCATCTCTTTCATTGTATGTAATTAGTGTGAAACTAGTATATTCTTCAAATGTTTAATAAAATTTTTAAATTTTAAGGAAGCTTTATAATAAACAATATTTTCTGTGATTCTCTGGTTCTTCCATCAACCAACTGTATTGCTATGGAGTGTCAGAATTGTCAGCTATACATTTCTAACTAGTTAACCAGAAAAACACTTAGAAAAAAAATAGTAAAGTAGTATCAACAGATGTGCTTAGTAAAAAAGCACATGCACTTTAAAATTTTCTAATGACTTTTTAACAACATCGTGTTCATTAAGTGTAACAATTGTATAGTATTTCTTCACTGTAGTTGTCTTACATTATGAAATTCAGTATACCTCTGGTATATGCACTAGCTGACTTCCCCCCACCCCAACAAGAGTTTGAAACACAAAAGATAGGTAAGTGTTTAGACTTCATAGTGTAGGATATAGTAGTTTTAGTCTACAAAAGATCTAAAAATGCAACAGGCTTTACTTAAAACAAAAAGGATGTCCACTTTCCTAACTACAGCAGACTTCTTTCTCCTGAATGCTTAAATCCCTTGGGTAACTACTGTAGTTCTAAGAAAACTAGCTTCCAAAAAAATTCTGAAGTGCAATTAGCAGATATGTGACATCTCTAAAGTKTATCTAAAGTAATTCAAGATTGGAATATGCTTAGGAATTACAAAAGCCTACGAGAAAACTGCCTTCTTCCCCTATATCTGCTTTTAGTAATGCTAAATGTCCCACCTGCAGCATGATGCATGTGTATACATGTTTGTCAGGTGTTACACATCTGTTTTCAATCAAGTCTCAGTCTTAATATATTTGGTTCAACTGATGGTCAGTCTGTTGGTCAGGCAACCTCTCTTTCTGTTCCCTCTTCTGGCACATCATCTTTGCGTGAGGAGTGGTAGCTTCAGTCAGTAGAAGAAATAGCAGAAGCAGCAGCAAAGATTCAGTAGTAGCATCAGGTTTGTTCTGTCTTCTAGGTTCTTCTACAGTGAAGCAAGTGCAGGTTCCTCACTAAGAGTAACAAGAGTAGCCAGCACAAGCCTGGCTGGTCTGTTTTTAGCTCGCAACAAACATCTCTGTCAGTCTTGAGCTACTTCAGCAGTCAACCAGCTTCCCTAATACCTTGTACCAGAAAGCCAGCTTTCCTTGACCCCAATGCAGCAATTTGAATTGTCTTCCTTAATAATATAATGCAGAGGAATTGCAAGAGATGCAACACAAATAAAATCCTTTAAAAATTACCTTTACAAGTAATAGAACTTTAACTCAGAGACTTGAAACAACTGTTTAGCTGCAGATGCAGAGCTAATTTAAAACACTGAAGATTTAACATGCTTTTAAGTGGCATCAGCAATACCAGATACAAAAGGCAGTATGAGGATCATCATGCTTAGAATATGTAATAGAATGCCTCAGATGATTCACTAAAATGCTTAAGGCCAAATGATGTCCATCTCCTGAGACTCCCTCTGAAGTTCCTTGTCTGCATTGTCTCATTCTTCTCTGTATGTGGAAAATGCCTAGAACACCTATACACCTGGTGCATTTAAAGATACTTAATGTCATTTATTTGAAGAATTTTGAAACTGTTTGATAATGAATAGAAATGATTTTACAGTTGCTGAACGCACAGTCAGTTAACATTTTCGGTAAAAACAAATCGAAGACAAAAAACATTTCCAAAAAACTGTCGGTATTAATACTGCAAACTAGTAGTTTGGCCTTCTTTTAAAATGCATATCTATTTTTGCCATAMTTCCCAAAAGATCAGAATCAATAAACTTTATAGTTCCTATTTAGCCAAAGCTGTGAAAGGCAGACTTTAGAATTCAAGATTTTGATTTGAGCATGTATGTGCTGTCTTTTTTCTTTTCTTTTCTTTTTTTTTTTTTCTTCTCCTCCCTCCACCAAGTAACCTTTTTCCGAAGAATAACATTCACAGGACAAAAGATTCTTTGACACATACGTGTGAGAATACCATCTGATCTTAACGATGGTTTTTGTAGGGTCATCGTACAACATTTGCTTTGCTTCCCATCCCCCTTTCCCCCTCAGTCCAATAGGCTTTGGATTGAACAGTTTCAAAGCAATATAGCATCAGTGTCTTAACTGAAAAATTTTCATATTATGGGTCTTTTTTCATTTAGAGAATAGATTTTTATGTCTAAAATGACTGCTACTTAAGGACTCTGAAAATTCACAGGATTATTTACTGACTTATTACTTTTTTGGTTAATTAAATTTGTTTTAATATTCACCAGACGCTACTGTCAACTTCAGCATCTGTCAGCCCGAATTGTATTCATGAATTGAAGGCAACCTACAGCCCTTGGTTATGTGCCTGTTAAGAAAGAAACTATCAAAAATCTATGTTTAAACTCATTACTCTCCTTCAGGAAGGGACAGCTCATTTAAAACTAAGAATTTTAAGTGTATGAGAAAAATATCTACCAACAGGTGTGTCTTTCTGTTTAAAGTGATGCAAAGAGTTATCCATGTTGAGCCTGTTTGGCCAAATTTGTCTTTTTTTTTTTCTTATCAAAATTGGGAAACTGCATATTGATCTTTGACTATAACAGGAAAAAAACGCTAACGGGGATTAATAAGTTTTGATTTCTTGGTCGGTCACTATCAGTAGGAAGTGAATAATTGTACTGATAATGTTTAGATTTCAGAATAAGCATTTTACACCTCATTTCCTTTGTGCACAAAGTTATATTTAATTGAATTAACCATGCTGAAGGTATGCTCGCATAGTTGTAAAAGTTATAAGCAATGTATAGCAGCTGCTAAACTGGCTAGACATAAACAGAAACAGTGTGGTCTAAAGGGAGAACCTGATAAGTTTGTTCATGTTTAAGCATTCTTTTAAACAGCCAGATTGTTCTTCCATTCATTTAAGTGTTACATGGTAGCAAGATTCCCTAAGGTGGGAAAAAATAGATTATCAGTAGATGACAATGTATTTTCAAAAGTGGAAAGTTCAAATGCAGCTGATGGCATTAAGGATTTCTAATGTACCTTATTGTGGAAGAGAATTTTATCAGAAGAGAAAATATTTTTCTTACTCGGGCTTTTGACCACTTTTGCTTTGAAATGCTATGAGTTGAGAATTCTCGTTGAGAATGCCATAGCTAGCCTAACTGCAGATAAGTCACGTTTACAGCCATTAATGACCTTTTACTGCTAACTGGAATGTTGTTTCTATTTCTTGTCATACTACTGCAAAAGCAGTAAGTTACACAGTTGTATTCACTGGTGCCTTGTTATTGAAAAAAGACCAACTTTTAGAGAAGCTGATTCAGAAAGTATAGCCTCACCAGGATTAATCTGAAATTCAGGAAGCATGATAGTACAGAAGATTCTAGGTTCACGCTGAACATGTGATTTTTATTTTGTGACAGGAGTTTGTTTTTGTTAGAAAGACTTATCTGTTTTTATTTGTCAGGGATCTTCCCAAGTCAACTTCTCTCCAAGTTGACCTTAGGTTTAAATAACATCATTGACTAAATAAGGGCCTGTATATAAGGCCTAACTTGCCAATTAGAGTGGTAATACAACCTTTTCTATCCTTGCCAATACCAAGACCATCTAGAATCATAAATTAAAAAAAAAAAATCTAGAAGGTGAAATGGGATCACCATAGCATAGAAGACGGAGGGGGAAAAACTTAAGAAAACAGAAGATGGCCAAAAGAAGGTAGTGATGTTCTGTCATAGGTAATCAGTGATGTCAGTAGAACCTTCTGCTGCTGCTTAGCAAGTTAATCGGGTAACTGGACGGCTCTGTTATGCATTCTTGCAGTCTAACTTTATTCTAATACATTTACTCCTTTTATCTTTCCCATCTGTGTTTCTTCTATTTTGTTAAGAAACAGAGAGCATAATAAAAAAAGTCAGTAATGACATGGGAGCTGATGGAAATTTATCCTCACCTCAGGCTGCTCCCAGACAAACTCAGTTACCAGTATTCAACCAGTTCTTTTTATACTTTCCTAAAATCTCCACCATCCGTCACAACAGAGAAGAACCCTATCAGCCAGCTGTGTAACTTAGCTACCTTAGGACACAAGATTCAGATACAAAGTTTTATGTACTGTGTTTTCTTTTCCCATCGTTTCTTGAGCCAGGTGTATGGGCAGTAAACTGGAACTTAAAATTGTTATGAAAGAAGTCATTGCTATGGTCAGTCAGTGCTATTGGTCTCAAGTGCAGCTGTAGAGGGCAAAGGCACGATAATCCTTTACTGAAAAGTAGGTATTTTATATAAATATAGCAAAAGTAGCATGCTTCCAGCAGTGTGGTATCTCTGGTGTTTAATAGACCAGTTTGCTGAATTGACTGTGTCAGAACATGTCACTGCCCAGGTGCTGTTTTCTTTGGTGATTGAGGTGGGATCTTAAAGGTAAATCTTCCCCCTGTTTGTTTCAGTAGAGACTTTTATAGTGCAGGGTTCTTGGCACACATGGCCATTGTTTGGTTTTTAAATGATCTTGGGCTCTTCATTGTTTCATACTGCTCAGATGTGAGCGTAATGTTTTCATGGGTGAGTTGAGTGTGACCAGGTAAACCTTGGTTGAGATTCAGGAGGTGAAGAGTTACAGTGTTTGCAGAAATGCCACCACTGACAATGCTGGGCAATGTGCTGCTGTCTTAAAATAGTGGTCCGAAGCAGTGGAAACACCTGCTTCTTCCCAAGTATTTCTTCTCCTGTTACAACATTATGCATATATAGCAATTGCTGTTCACACGCTCTGGTTGCTTTCTGTCTAGTACATGCCTAGTCGGCGTGGGTCTTGTGAGTACTAGTCATGCTTGGATCAGAGACCACAGGCCTTGGCCTCACAGCTATTTGCTAGTTAGGGTAACGCTCATCTGCAGAACTGGATGAAACTTGACAGCTGTGCCTAAGGGTCAATTCTTGGTAGTTGTACAGGATGAAAATGCACTGTTGCTAAATAATTAGTTGGAAGGCAAATGTACTAAACACAAAAACTTGTAGATTCTAAAAGAGAGATACTAATATGTATGTTCAACCCAAAACTCTAATCAGAAGTTCCACTTCTACTTTAATAAAAAAAAATTCTGCTTGTTTAAAAAAAAAAAGATTCAGTATTAAATAAATCAAGCAGAACAACCACTCTTCATGTTATACTGAGCAGTGATCTAATGGTGGTCAAACTTTAGAGAATTGCCTTAAACCATCTTTTAATGTACTATGGTTTAAACCTTTTTTTACCTAATAAATATGCTCTGAAGAAGGGCTCTATTAATGTTTGCAACTGTTCTTCTTCAAGCTGTGTTGTTAATGTAAATAAGTAGAATTATGTCTAGCACCTGTGACTGAACACAAACATATGGAATATCTTGGCAAGCAACATTTTTGTATTTGAGGTGTTTTGATTTTAAAATTTGTAATCCCATTGCAGGCAGACAGGGGCTAGGATCTACTGTACTAGATTCTGTACATACACAGGAAAATCAATATGTTCTCCAATACAAAGAGCTTACACTTGATGTGTGGATGGACAGGCCTCCAGTGAACACAGAAGGAAAATGAGACGGTTATTATGAAAGGCAGTAAATAATAGCGCAATTGAAATGTTGTTGCATTGTAAAATGGTGTTAAAGAAAAGACGGAAAAGCAGTAGTAGGTTAGTTTTGCAGGGTGGGGTGTTTTTTGTTTTTTGTTTTTGCTTTTTTTTAAAAGGAAGATTTAAAGGAAATTCCATCTGTGACAGAGTATTTGAACAAAAAGAAAAAAAGCTGAAAATTTTGTAGGGAGGCTTTTGTGAATCGTATCACAAACTTACCACAAATGGGAATTTGCTTGACCTAAGGGATGGCAGCTAAAGAAGACTTAATCATTTGATGTGATGAGAAGGAAAGGCAAGTGAAAGAATGCAGGAGGGCTGACCTTATCAAAGCTATCGTAATCTTCGGAAGATGTTTTTTATGGTAATGTTGGAGATGAATAGGAAAGGACAAGTTTGCAGTTCTTAAGACCAAAGGAAAATGGTGCTGTGGAAAAGAATGTTAGGGTAATCAGAACACAAGGTAATGAAAATCTGGACAAGTGTTTTAGTGGTGGATGGAAAATACTATACTTGCTAGAAATGGTTTAGYGAGATTTGGAAGTAGTTCAGATGTGGGAAGCTAGGGAAAAGACTAAGGTGCAAGTGCTCCCAAGAGTGGTGTGGTTTTTTTGTTTAGGTGTGTCAAGGATAGTAATACCATACTGATTAAGAAAGGCAGTATGAGGGATGACTTGGCTAGGGAGACAAAGAATCTTTGTATTCGCTCACTGTGAGCATGCATTAATAGTAAATATGCACAAAGAGAGATTGGAAAGAAGGGGAGGCTGAGGTACTAGTTTATACACGTTTCCCCTTCAGCTATACTGGAGGCCATAAAAAGCAGAGTGAGAGCAACTGTCCTCCTGTCTCCTTGTTGCTTGCAATTAAAAGAAATTCTTTTTTTGCAGGCCTCTTAGTCATTCTGACACATGAGTGGCTTGCTGATATTGGGGGTCTCAAAAGTAGTTCAGTTGCTCTTGATGGCAAATTGTAACTAAATTACGTATCTTTGGAAAAGGAAAACCTTAAAATGGTAATCTACAGTCAAAAATGATCAAGGCTCCATCTTCTTGAATACAGGAGGAATACCACAAACGGATAAGGATATTTTGCTCAGAACACTAAAATTCTTTTAGCCATTACTCCTGGAAGTTCATCTTCACAGGTCCCCTTTAGATTCATAAAGCTGTGCTTACTGAGACTTCCTAGTTTTTCCTGTTTCCTGTCTCTGCTTTATTTTTACCAGAAAACTTAAAACATCCATCTGAAGCTTCCTTGCTCAGATTAGTCTTGCATTTGCCTTTATTTGATGTGGAAACAGGTATTTATGTGTCAAAGGAACATAAAACTGGAAAGAACTTTTTGTGTTGTTGAGTCCATTTTGAGTTGAAGTTCTATTTTAAAGCTAATTATATTTTTGCCACTGCAGCTTTTATTGATCTAGTAATCCATTGATCTAGTAATCTGGAACCTCCTTCAGTTTTCCAGCTTAAATGTGTTTATTTCTAGATTTTTTTTCATGGGTGCCAACACTGTTGCACATTATGTATTTATAAAGAATAATCCTATTCCCTCTCAGGTTTAACTTTGCTAGAATAAATAAACTATGTTTGTTTAGCTTATTTTCATATGACTGGCTCTTTGATTCCCCCACAACTCTGTTACACCTTCTGTATGCTCATACTCATTGAGCCTCTCTTTCTTAAACATAGGTGACAACTACCTCTGATTCTATGCAGTTTTTGGACAGTGATATACTTTTCTGTTTCCTTGGCCAGGTCTTCATTCATCTTTTGTAGTGAAATCATATTAGTCATCTCATGGTTAGCGTAGACTTACCATTTTTAGTATTTGATTTCAACCCTTTTCTTTTTACTTTAGGCTCCGAGATCATCTAGTTCTTCCTCTATTCTGTCTTAATCCTCCTTTTTATACTGGTACTCATGTTTTTAAAAAATATACATTAAATCTAGAGATATACCTGAAAAGAGACAAACTACACTGTTACCCTTTTTCTGAAGGCTGCAAAGGCTGTAGCTATGCTAGCAAATAAAATAGCCGTGTTCTCTAGCCTTGGAATGAAATGGGCAGAGCACAGCTTATACGCGTATAACTAAACCCATTCTCCCAGGTGGCCTTTATCAGTACTGCCTACTGGGAACAGTCCCTGGTCTGTTTTCTACCCCATGTCATGCTGAAGCATGTTCTAGCAAGGTGTTAGTAGGTATAGGGCAAAATCATTCCTAGGCTCAGGCTAACAGTTAAACGTTATGTGATCCCTAATAATATAGGTGAAGCAATAAAGTGTAAAGCACTCCAGTAGCCATCGGTCTGTATATTGGCACTGTGTATTTAGAGAAGAGTTTCATATGGCATTTGATACTCTTAAGAGTATTTCTTTTGATAGTTGTATGTCTGTTCAGTATCAGATTTTAATTTCTCAGAGCTTCTTAAACTGCATTTTAGGTACTTGTGAATTGTGGTCTGTACGTTTTTAAGGAAATAATTCCAGGAATCTCCTTTCTGCCATAACTTCATAGGGAAGAAGAATTCTGTGGATGAAAGCTCTCTGATACTGCTTAGACTGTGTGGTGGGAATTCATTTCAGGATAACCAGTTCTGTGATTCAGCTGAGAAATGCCTGAAATCACATTCTTAAGATCTGTAGTCCACCACAGTTATGGACTATTAATTTTTTTTTTTGAAGATGTGGATAGAATTTCTTCAGAAGTTCAGATTCTGAAATGCCTTGAGGTGAGATACTCTGCTGGTTTTGGCTGTCTTCAGTTCTTCCTGTTCAGAGGCTTTTCGTATGAGAAACTATTAGAACAGGTAGGAGAGATACTTTGGGTTAAAAATGGTTGAAACTTCTCCTTAGTTTGGGAAAGGATATGTTTCTTCATTGTTATTTTTCTAATTCCTTATAGAAAGGATCTTAGCTTCTGAACCTGGAGGAAGAAGTGTTTTAATGCACTTATTCAAGAAAAAAATATGACAGCTCTGGCTTTGGCAAATTATTCTCTGGAACTACTGAGCAGTTTCATAACTCAAATTCATATTTCAGTATGAAACAATTCTAAAATCTCGCTTTTTCAGTACAGAAAGTTACTGTTTGCCTTCCCTTAGTGACGATGATAGATGATAAGAGATGGGTGACATGAGAGGCAGTGGTAAATTAACTTAGATGTAGCAATCTGTCAACATGATTATGTGTTTCCACTAACTGACCTAGTTCTAAGAGTGTTTGCTTGATCACCTGTATATTTTACGTGGCATGGCACTGAACCAGAAGTGTAACCTTTGAGCAGAATCAACTAGCAAAGAAGTCTATAGTGCCAAATCAGAAGACAGAATTTAGGGATATTGCTGTAGCTTGTGTATAGGACAAAACCCACTAAATCAGGTCTACAATTTTAGCAGGATTTCTGTCACTTACAGAATCATCCTCCAGTAACAGAAAGAGCACTGCTGACCATTGAATGGTTATGAAGTTCCAGAGTGAAGAAAAAGCAAATGTGGGCAAGTCTCTGACTTGCAGGGATGTCAGTCTTCTAATATGTTTATCCTTGCTATGTGAAATAGTGCAATATTTTTACTTGCATATGATGGAGATCTAGGTTAGATAACTTGTTTATGCTTACTGTGAAAACTTGTGGCAAAGGTAGAATAAGAAATGAGGGGCCCTTAGGGCAGAACTAGTGTTTAAGTGCGGTACTGTCTTTCTGCGTGGATGTGTGATAACTTACTACTGCAGATTATACAATGGCATATGCTAAAACTTTCCCAGAAAACTTGACTTTGTCCTTCTGACCATGACTTTAGAATTTAARCAAACCAAACAAAAAAGTTTACTAAGCTTATCCTAATGGGTAAAACAGTAAAGCTGGCAAAAACTCTTTTCTTGGAGCATGCTTTAACTAGGTCTGAGGCAGAAGACAGTTAAATTTCTTCAAAGACTTAACGTGTTGCCGAGCTACACAAAGGTAACTTTTACAGCTGGAAGTTTCACAGGCATGGAACACCATTTGTGTTACCAAATTTGATGTTAGGAATGCATTCCTAACAAAGAGGGAGAGGGACTGAAGTCAGCCTCATCCTTTTTTTACAGATACAGTTAAACCAGGCCCGTCAGTTTATTTGGAACCATTGCTGATAATAAGTAATTATATTAATATGATCAAGTTGTGTATTATACAGGAAACTTCCGTGCAAAGGTAGAGGTTGCAATTACCTCCAGCAAAGATTCCTAGATCAGAAAGACTTATCACAAAAAGCCCACAGCTTTTTTGTCTTCGACTGAAATACTTGATAAAGGCTATGAAAATCCCTCCCTTGAGCTTCCGCTTTTCCAGTAGAATTTAAGTGACCTAATATAGCCTGAAAGTGGTGCAGTGTCATTTATTTGGCTGCCTCTGTGCCTCCAACAAATGTTTCAAAATGCTGTAATTTTTTTCTGTGGGAGTTTTAGCTCCATGGTAACCATATCCAGTTTAACTCTAAGGGATCTTGTCACTGTAGATAAACATTCCCTCTATCTAATGATTAAATCTGCCCCAGCCCCTGTTTAACCTGTCTCCCTTTCCTTTCCACCGCTTCTCCTAAGCAAGGTTTTGTCAAGGTGTAAATCCAGTGGATCCTCTGGCTTAGGATGTCCTCACTTCAGAATAATTCTGCATGTGTTCTTTTACAAGCAGAGAAAAACAGTAGGGATAGAGGGATGTAAAGATGATGAATCAGACTATAGTCTCACTAATTTTATTAGGTACAATATGCAGAAACAGTACCACTGTGACCTTTGAAATTTATGATGTGGTAAACTATGATGATTTTGGAAATATTCTTGCATGAAATGATACTGAAAAGACTGTGACCTTTGTATTAGAAAAGAAACAGTGTTGTGACAGAAATAATTTGTCAGTTATATAGAGCTCTGTTCATTCTGTTTCAAGTTCAAAATTTATCTTGTGCTATGAAAGGTGACACATTTTTAACTTCTAAAAAGCAATAAAAAAGAATGCTGTGAAATTCATTTCTAAAGAATGTTATTGAAGTAAAAGGCTTGTATTCAGAAAAAAGTGCGTAAGATTATATAGATTTGATAATGTACAAGAGTTTTGCAAGGAATCTTTCATTCTAGTACATGAGAAATCAAGTAACCTCTGTACATCTGAAGATTTAGGAGGGAGTTTAAAAAAGAGTGCTTTAAGGTAACTGACTTCTGCAGATATGCAGGGTAATTTGTGTGGTAAAGGAGGAGGGAGGGATATTTTCTACTTTCCTCGAAACAATGCTGTTCACCTTAATTCACAGTGGTAGGGTCAGTAGCTACACCACTGATTCAACAGCTTCTGAAATTACTGGATCCAAAACCTACTGATACACGTTCGTGTAGATTTCTGTTACTTTTACAGCTCCAGCACCATGACTGTGTATTTTTTAACACTTTGCATGTAAACTCAATTTCTTTTATACTAATTGTAGCTATCACTGACCAAAAGTATGCTGATTAACTTTATAGAATCAAGCTATATATATATATATATATATATATATATATGCAAATAAAATCTCTTAGGATCTGGAATTTCAAAGCCAGGTCTTTTCACATTAAATAAATATTTGTGTGGTAACTACTCTGGGTATACTTTTCTATCTAAGAGAAGAAAAAGTCCAGTTTTAGAGGCTAGTATTAATTGTGTGAGGTATTTTAACTGGAAAAGATCTGTTTCAGATGATTCAAGAGACTTTTTCATATTTTTAATGCACAGTTATATGGTAAATGCTCATTGCTTATTTAATTAGTGTATTTTGAAACCAATGTATAATTTACAAAGTTCTATGGTTACGATACTTCTGTTTTTTGGGTATACTAAATTGTTTTTATCTAAGCCATCCTTTCAGACCTTTTCAAAAATATGTCTCTGGCCTAAATATCAGTGTAACATGAACAATCAATTTCTCCACTTCCTTCAGTCACTCGTACTGTTATTTCTTCTAATATCTGCTAGTTTGAATTTTATATCCTCTATACTTTTGGTGTAAACATTTCTAAACAGAGTACAATGGTTTCAAAATGAACATAGATAAGATAAGGCAGAAATTGCTTTTATGCCATTGTGATTATTCTTTATTCAGTCATATAATTGTGTGTATGGGGAGTTCTTCATGTGTGTTTTCTTACTTTGTGTGCTCTTAATTCTTGAGTGTGAGAACGTGTAGTTGCTAACATTGGTTAGACCAATTATACTATGTCTTATAAATATTTTCAGGTGCACAGTGAGAAATTTGGACTGTCAGTTTTATTATCTCACCTCTTTGAATTAGTAATCCCCCTTTTCATTTTGGGTGCTAACAAGCTGACTTGTTGTTTGTATCCCCAAATTAGATATCCGCTACATTGGCATTGTAGAGCAAATGATAATTTAATGTAGTGTTTTTGGTTTTGTTTTGTTTTTTTTTTTAAGTAAGTTCGGTGAAAGATGAATTTAATAGTTTTAGGGGGGGGGGTTGAGTCTTGAAGAGGGGGAAAGAAAAAGAGAATATTAAGTTTTCTAATTAAAAATTTTTGAATTTCCATTAAAAATTCCTTTTAAGAAATTCTCCTTAAATGAGATGACTTTGCTTGACTTTTTTCTTTTACAGAAATTGGAGCACTAAGTAAATGTTCAACCTAACTACATGTCTACTTATATAGGAAGGAATAAAATTGCATGGTTTCTTCTTGTTTCCTAGGTAATCCAAATTCCACAATAGATCTCAAAGTTGTATCACTGTCTGCCTCACCCTCAGTTCACCAACTTCCTAATTCAGAACAGAAGTCTCAGTTTACTTATTCAGCTGTTGTTTGTTGGCTGCTTATTTTTACACACAGACACATGCACACAGACACACGCGCCTATTTTGCAGTGTGACAATGTCAGAGTTACAGTCTTGGGCCAACATTTGATTGTGCTTGGTGCACTGGCATCTTGGAACAAAAAGGTGGTCCTAATTCCAAAAGTTAGTGATCTTTCACATATCTGTGTCTCATAAATAGCTCTTGTAACATTAATCAAACATTGCACTTGATAAAATTCAATACAATGTAGGTACCATTATTATGTTAATTCTGTAGTCAATTGTCTCAAATCTTTGATTTCATATAATATCGGTTGTTTGTACTTTTTTGTATGGGTAGGTGTAAAAGCCAAGAGGAGACTGAGGTTTTGGTGGAAATATTAGTTGAAAGGTATGAAGCAGAAGAGAAAGTAGAATACTAGCACGCATGACCAGTTCCAACGGAGGAAATTTAGTAATAGAAAGCAATGACTAGAAATAATACAGTTATTCAAGTAAAAATATTGGAATATGGGGTTGTCACTTAAACTGTGGAGGGACACAAAATTATGTACTTTTTCTACAAAAATCTGAGAAATGCAAACAGAGGCACTCAAACAATTTGCACTCTTAGAGAAATGAAGGAAATTTAAGCAGGATATGTTGGGAAGTTTCTCTGCAAGGAAAAGACAAAGAAAAATGGAAGCTGGTTGGAACAAGGAAGATAGTAGAGGTAAAGCTATTGTCTCTTCAGATGGAAACCAGAGCAGCCCTTTATGACGGTCAGGTTTGATAGCAGTGTTGAGAATAGCCAGTTCAGTTCTGAGGTGACGTTGGGATGTTTAATAAAAACTCTGAGAGGAAGCAGTTCTTTCTGAGTTTTAAGTTCTCAGCATGTGTGATCCAGTGCAGGGTAAAATCCATGTTACGACAAAGCATTTTTATACCCCCCCCCCTTTTTCAAACAGCGAGTTTAATGTGAATGCTGCACCAGGTTTGATTTGAATCAATTGAGACTTGTGGAAAATGTATTTTTTCCAGATGTGGTTAGAATAGGCTTCTGTGAATAAAATAGCTATGAATGTTTATCTAAATAATCATATAATGTTTTCTAGAGCTACATATGCAATTCTTAAAATATGCATTTTACCTTTATTAATAGTGTAATCTCCCTGAAGCAAGGTACATTACTCCAGATGTTCTTAAATAAAAAGATAAACTATCAAAGCTAAATGTGAATATTTCATTATTGTCCTAATATCTTCAGTCAATGCAATATATTTAAAAAGAAATAAATAACTCAAATTTCTGAAATAGTTTTATAAAAATTACATTTAATCACCATGAAATTATACTGTATTATAATATATTAGATGCCTCTAATTATTTACATGTTTTTGTCTTTAATCAATGATGAGTTATTCGTTTAATTTAAAATTAGTCTTGTTTTGAGTTATTTAGCAAGGCTGAAATCATTATACTCAGAAAATATTCTCTCACAACTCTTGTAGGGTGCAGTATGATTATCAAAGATATTTCTAATACCTAATGTTAAACAAGTGACAAGCCATTCATGTGAAAAGAAACCTAATGTTCCAATTACTATGGCATGGAATTGGAAAGTTCAGTGCAGGTCTCTGTAAGGATGATTTCTCAGTCTTGCTTTAGAAGATTACTCCAGATCTTTCAACATTCACAACTGTTTTGTTCATGCTGATTTTACATGTTAGTTTATGTCCAACCTTAATGAAATTTACAGCAGCATTTCCATATTCTTGTTGTCTAAGTGAGCACATAACTCTTTTCAAAATTTTCTGTGTATTAAGAATAGTCAGTTTATGAATTCACTTAGTAATATGTTCTGCATCTAGTAGTGCATTTGACTGAAAAGTTTTAGAAGCAATTTTATGTCAACAATACTTACTTTCTGTGGTAAAGAAGTTTTATTCAGGTATCACATAATTTGGAGCATCATGCACAGAACTACCATTCTGAGCTTTGTTTGTTCTGGCTTCTCTTGATGGCTTATAAAAACAGTTGTTAATAACAGTATTAGACATGAAAATAGTGTGATAGTGTATTGGTTAATAGATATCCCAGCTATTCTTGCAATGTAAGCAGTAATGCTTGGAGCTTTTGCATTTGTATGCTGAATAGGGTCTCCAGGTGAGGGTGGGAAACTTTCAGTTGCACACCAGAGGATAATGATGAAGCCTTCTGACTGTGATTGGGTTCCTGTTAAGTTAACAATACCTGTCCTTCACTATTAAGTCATGATATACCATAGTGTTCCATAATATTTCGATTTATGACCTGCTTAAGTGAAAAGCTACAGAGAAAACATATTGTTTCATTAAATAGTAGGTGGTTCTAATATAATAACCCCATAAAAGTATTCCATTTTTCTACTGGTTGCTGCAAATCAAATTACTTTTTTAGATGACTGGATTTATTAGCAATTTCAAAGATCAGTATTTCACAGTATGCTATCTGAACAGTTGTATATAATCCTCAGTAGACTAAGATGCTATATGTAGTAGACTTCCTCAAATTATTCTTTAAATTAAATTTTAACTGAGTCTGTTGATAAATGGTAGATTAAACACTAATGCTATTAATAAGCTCTATTCTTAATGATTTTATGTAAATTGAGGGGGAAAAATAAATGATACTTTTGTTTCTTCTTTTAGTTTTTTTGAATAAGTTAATGTAATGATTTGGGCAGAATTTTGACACTGCTCTTCCAATTGTTTTCTGCCTTATTTTAGTAGTCTTTTCAGTTATCAAGTATGGCATGTATGAAGTGCTGTAACATGAGAGAAGCATTTTATACTGAGTGGACCAAAAGACATTGGGAAGGGTAGGTACATCTCTTATCTCTGGAGTTAAGGTACTGGGTCTTGCAAATATGACTTTTTTTTTTTTCCTCAGTCTTAAGCTTTCATATATCAAAAATGTATCCCGTTTGCCCTGTATAGATGCTGTGAATGCTTACATTTTTAATGTACTTGTTAGTTACATTGAAATACGAAATCTGGGTTTCCTGTCTGTTTTGAATTGTGCTTTGGAAATGCTTAGAGTGAAAAAGTACAGTAATATTAGCGCTTTCTTCAAATTCAGTTACACAGAAGTTTAACTACTGAGAAGAATAAAAGACAGGTATAAAGGAAATGTGTTACTGCTCTGGATTTTTTTTTTAAATTTCAAATATGATAGCACATAGCATATACAACAGCAAAGCATGCTGTATTTGCACTAGTGATGTAGTTGGTAGAGATGTTAAAGTCTTACTGGAAAGCTTATATGTTATCAAGAACTGAAGTTTAGACTGTTCAAACTGATGGAACTTTCTTTATGTAGAGACAACGCATAGATTCAGACAGCAGATATCTTCACTGTGATAATATATGCATCTCATGTTTCCATTAGTAGCTGACTGCTTGATTACTTGAAGTACTAAGGCATACTTCACAGTTTATATATATTTAATATGCAATATATGTAAGCATTCTTATATATAATAGTTAATTCTTCAATTCATTATAAAGCATGGATGAAAACTCCATTCTACTTTATTGCACAAACACAGACTGAAAATACAGTTCATGCAAGCCATCAGTATAATCATTACTGAGTTTGTTGTCATTATGGCAAGAGTATTGCATGAAGGATTTGAATGAGAAAAATGAATTGACTTTGTGAAACTCCTAAGGAGTTTCTTCCAAGCTTGAGAATCAGGTATACTCTTGAAAGTGTCCAAGATGGAAATTGTAATTACGGGCTGTATCAAGGCAGAAGCTGATGTCTTGGTAGAGAATGAAAGATAAATAGTGTGGGAAGAGCCAGTGTGAGAAGTGACTTGGCAAGGAAAAAGAACCGTAGCTTATTTGTGATAGAAAAAAGAATGATTCGGCTCTTTTCCCAAATAGCCCATGTTCACCCACCTGTGCATCCCATGCTGAGTAGGGGAGATACAGGAGTTAGAATTCAAGATCCTGATAAGCAGTAGGAGACTCTAATAAGATAGAAGGAGGGACAGTGACAGGGAGGTAGAGAAAATAGAGACTTTTCGTTCCTCTTGGCATTTGGGCTGGAGAAGGGGGAATGGAAGAGATGGTCTCGCATCTTCTCTGTCAGTGGTGACCATGAGAATACACAGGCTCTTTGTGTTTGGATGCGTGTGTATGAAATGGAGGGGTTTTTTTCATCAGTGTCTGCCTTTAAAACAGCTGCTCTCCCAGACTCTGGCAGGACAGGTAGAGACAGGCAATATGTCTCTAAACTCTTACCATTTTGCTGCTCCTGACAATCTGCAGTTAAGCAACTGCCTTTAGCATATCTGAAGTGAGCTTTGTATGAAATATATGATAGCACACCTCAAAGAATATACTTAGACAAAAAGATTCTTTTAACACTACACTTATGTTTGGGAATATTTATGTAGTGGGGACAGACTAACTCAGAGAGCTAACAGAGCCCTATTAGCACTACCTGTTACAGTGCAGGGATATGTATTTTTTAGTGGAGCCTGTTTAGTAACAGACAGATCTGCATTTTCTTATGCTTAAAGCAAAATGTTTAAGGCTCTGATGTGTATTCCAGGCAGGATTAAGTTGTGCATATTTATGCATATGTTTATATGCATGGAAGATACTCAGTGATGATCATTTATTAAAGACTTGTCAATTATCAAACCACAAATCTATCAGTGATTTAGAATTTACAGCAACTTCTTTAATTGCATATACTTTCAAACAATTTCCTTACTTTTTTTTTTCTGGATATAAAATTGCCACACTAGATGTGGCTATTAGCATTATGAAAGCAAATTTAGGTTTTAAAATCAATAGTTTTGCATTTGATATGCCTGAGCACTTCAAAAGTAGTCAGGAAAATTCTCCTTTGTATGCACTAGAAACGCCAAGTGTGGAGGCAGAAGGCTGACAGAATGTAGAAACACAGAGAGATTGCACAGAGTAACAAGACAGACACGGGAAATGAGGAATGAAGGAAATCAATATATGACAGAGATGGAGGGGAAGGATAATGCAAGGAAGGAATGGACATGAGATGGAAAAAAAATAAAAAGAACTGACAACTAGGTTAGTCTCAACTTCTTGGCTACTTCTGTCTAGAATCCTCATGAAGAAGAGCAACTATTAAAAGCTCATCCAAGTTCTGTTAAGATTTTGCTAACATAGTGCAGGATATAATTTATAATAACCCAGTGTCAAGTATCTTGATGATATGCAAACCCAGCATGCTGTAAAGCATTTAACTTCTTTGCTGTATAAAAGGCTTATCAAGAGGTGCACCTGTTTTAGCTGGTGTTTAAATGATAAACTCCCAGCACTCTACAGTCTTCCCCAAACCCTTTACTTCCCCAGGTAGCATTAAAATATTTGCTGAAACTTCTTCCTTTCATTTGTAAAACAAGGACTAGCATTTTTACTTCATCCTTACTCCCCAGTGTAGTTTATTAGCTCACTTGGAAGTTTTCCTAGTTAAAGGGAATTTGAACAGAAATAGTGTGAAGGATATGTGGTGGATTTAAGGAAGCCCAAGAGGTGAAAAATTAAAAATTTGCTGCAGAGTAATTTAGGAAGGAATGTAGGTTTTTGCAGTCTCAAAGGAAGGTGGCCTGTATTTCAAGGACAGGTTACAGCTTCAAGGCTGTATCCAGTTCCTAACTGGAGAGCTTAATCTACTACAAATCCAAATCTTCAGCTTCTTTGGATATCAGTAACTCTAGGTATTTGGACAAGTCAACCAGGCCTGCTTACAAAGAGTCTTGAGACAGATGGTCTTTTGGGTCTCAAATTAGACACAACCAATGTATTAACCAAAATGCCTGGCTAGTGTTACTTTGTGGAGGAGCCAAAGAAGCTTAAATATTCATGGTCTAACCATGTCTCAGCTGTCCTTGAATGTAATTTCTGACGTTATTTAAACATTATAGAATTTGTCCTGAAGGAATATCAAATTCATTTTGTAAGGTCTCAGTAGAATTTTATGCCACTTGTTGTCAAGAAACTGTATGCTTAGTAAGCCTACATGCAAATGAGTGGCACACTGTGCCCTCGAAAGTCGCATGAAATTCTTTAATGTAAGTTGTGGGCCCTGAACTGTATGTAGCTGAGGCCTAACCAGGAGGTAAATGTGTGCTGATGATGTATACAGTCTCAGATGACTGGAATGCTGCAATGTATGAGTACAGGCTTTTTAGAAAGGACAGGCCAGGAAGGTGACATAGAAAGAGTTGCCTGTGATATGAGAGAGCAGCTAGAATGCACAGAACTCTGCTTTGAGATGGGAAGAGCCAGGTCTATGAGCCTTCATAGCTTAGCAGGCAGACCAGTGTGGGCCACGCTGTGGTGGATGTCTGCTGCAGACCGCTTGATCCAGAAGAAATAGTAGATGAAGCCTTCAGACAACTGGAAGAAGCCTCACATTCTCTGGCACTGGTCCTTACAAGGGCCTTAACCACCCTGATACCTGCTGGAAGGGCAACAGAGCAGGGCCCAACCAATTCAGGTGATTTCTGGAGTGTATTGATGGTAACTTCCTGATGCAGTCATTCAAGGAGCCAATGAGGGGAGAAGTTCTGCTGGACCTGATACTTACAAATGAGGAAGAACTGGTTGGGGGTGTGAAAGTTGGAGGCAGCCTTGTCTGCAGTGACCATGAGATGGTGAAGTTCAAGATCCTGAGAGGTGGGAACAAACCTAGTAGCAGGATCGCACCCTGGACTTTAGAAGAGCAGACTTTGGCCTCTTCAGGGATCTGCTTAGAAGAATCCCACAGGATATGGTCCAGGAGAACTAGCTGGTTTTCAAGGTCATTTCCTCCAAGCTCAAGAATGGTCCATACCAATGTGCAGGAAATCAGGCAAGACTGGTAGAAGGCCTGTGTGGATTTCTGCAAGTTTTATGAACTTGTCTGTTGAAAGCTTCATTAAGATTTGGCTCTGCAACTTGCTAGTGAAATGTGATTACAATTTTTGGTAGACTAGATATGTGGAGGGTCATGACAGGGTTAAGTTGGAGGGGAATTGCAAGTAGCAAGCCGTGGGAAAAGGTGAATGGGGGAACTGTTACCAGCTCGGACAAGGAGTCTCAACAGGAGCCTCAGACAAACATACCCAAGGACACCGGTGCAGCTGGGAATGATACATCCTGAGAAAGTACAGATAAACCAACAGAAGCCAGTGGGAACCAAGGCTAAGAACAAGACAGCATTTCTCCAACAAAGAACCAAACAGCAAAGTACAAGGCATGATCGCTGCGTGCGTGATCGGTGCAATGATTGGCTACCTGTGACATAATCTGCATAAYGATTGGCTTAGCAAAGTGTATCTGTAAAACCGCTGAAGCAGCTAACTTCTTAKTATAAATATGTTCAGATACAAACAATAAAGGTCTCAGGACGCCATAGATACTATGGACTTTGTAAGCCAACACCATGAAGAAGTTTGCAAGTAAGTGAAATACTAGTAATTTCCTGTCTGGTGTATATAATCAGGGGAAACTACAGTCAGGAGGTTGTGACAATGAATTTTCTATAGAAATCAACTTAATTTCAAAATTCAGTGCAATT
Organism: Apteryx rowi; assembly: GCF_003343035.1. Classification (NCBI taxonomy): domain Eukaryota; kingdom Metazoa; phylum Chordata; class Aves; order Apterygiformes; family Apterygidae; genus Apteryx; species Apteryx rowi. The sequence goes on along the minus strand of NW_020450677.1, from coordinate 740,136 downwards.
TCCTTTTGTGGAGACAAGGTCTGATTTATGAGGAAAAACAAAGCAAATTAACCTGTCTTTAGTATTATGCTTTGAATCATCAATTAGATAGGCACTAAGAAAATTTTCTGTCTTATTTTGATGGAATGAACAGTCATGCAGCTGTTTGTTCTTGCTTTGAATTTTTTGTTTTTGAGGATATATAAGTGACTCCATGACTTATATGTGCCCTTTTCATATCCTGTCCTTGCCTGTTTTTGTTTTGAGTATATTGCTTTCTATAGAATAGCTAGAGTAGTATATGTAAATTCTTGACATGGGATGGAGAGCAGCTGAATGTATGTCAGTTTTCACATGAAGATATTCTTTCTATGCCATTTCTTCCATTTTTTTCTTCCTTTTTCATATCTTTTGTAAGAAGGCCATTAAAATGTCTGCTATGTTCTTCAAGTGTTGCTTGAAAGATTTCTGTTGGAATGCTGCCTGCATTTGATGCCTTTCCTCTTTTAAACTGTAACTGATGTAGATGATAACAGATTACTGAGCATACTGAGTTTTTGTTTTAAAGCAATTGCCAAGAATTTCAGACATCTCACTTCTGAAACACATTTCCAGCAAGTCATAATTCAGGATTGTAACAGAGAGTGAAGTTTCAATATCCATGACAGTAATTTATGCTGTTCAGATTTTTTTTATTGAAATAGGAGTATAATTCGTCTTACCAGACTCTTGTTTGAAAAGTTTTACTGATGGCAAATGTTAAAGAATTTGCAGTCAATTAACAGGTATATTGCATATACATATAGTGTGATATTAGCATAGTGTTATACAGACTAAAAAATGGAAAATAAAGCTTGATTCCAAGGAATTATATTCTCATATATTAAGCATATTTTTAATTTGTAGATGCTATAGAACCCTTTAGAACAATTATTTTAATTCTGTAATTTTAAACATTGGGAAAGTAATTACTGTCAGTACTCGTGAGGAGTCGTGTGTGTTTGTGTGTGTGTGTGTGTGTGTGTAACCTCCAGATTCCCAGAATGGATTGTACCACTGAAATCTATTAATCTTCTAGTAAATTTAAAAAGCTTTCCCCAGAATGGAGGTTTTTGTAGGTAACATACCCTAACGTATATATGGTGGTGTTACATGCCATTCTGGCATTCATTCAGTAGCACTATTGTCAAAAAGTTTTAAGTTTGATTAACTGCTTGAAATGTAAAAGCTTTTTTATACTTCTTTACATCCATTAATATTTCTGTATATTGACTTAATATGCCCATATGTATCGTAATATATCTGTATATTCATTAGTATACAATAATGTAAGCATTGTAATTTTTGGCCTTTCTTGAGCAGACATTCAGGGAAAGTTGAATGGTGTTCTAAAATAAGTTCTTTTGCCTTACAAGTTCAGCTTTCTGTCTTTCATTCATCTGTATTACTCCTTAAGAATTGTTCCCCTCGATATGACTGATGATCCTCCCCGTTTATATTTAAACAGTTGAGGCTGATTCATTCCTCTTCCATTCTGATCAATCCATGAGGGTTGGGCAGCTCACCTGCTATAAACTTATTCACAGCCATTTTTCAGTCTTGTCTACAGAAAGCTTGTGAAAAGAAGCCTAGGATATGCTCTAAGTCTCTGCTTTTCTGGTTGAAAACTTCTTTAAAAATGTGTCATTGTTTTTTCCCCTGGATATGAAATAATCATCATGGTTTGCAAGAGGAGCATAAGATAACTCCAGCAAACATTTTGTATGTGTTTAAATATCACTACTCATTTTTCTGCCTATTCCTAACAAGGTTAAGACTTAAATTCAGGAAACTGTAAAGTCCCCTTTTTAATATCCCTGTAAAATAGTATACTGTGAGGTCTCTCTTATCTCTAGGAAGAAAAAGAAGCCTTAACTTAAAATACTGACTGAGCGAATGTCTGGTTTGTTTCATCTTCTTGCAGAATCTTTTCCTTTTCTAATTTGTTTTGAGATACTGAAATTTAAGATGTTTGATAGTTTGTCCCACTCTAAGTCCTGAAGTTTGAAAACAATACCCTAAGTATCCATCCTGTCAACAGTTTGTGTATATGATGAGTAAAACCCTGAATGGTACTTGTTCTCTAAAATTATTCATAGGAGTTTTGGCTGAAAGTTGCTGTCTAACAGCTTTGTAGCAAAAGCTGTTAGTCCAAGAGGGAAATCTTATGTTCTTTTACAAAATGTGATGTCAAATAAATATCCTGAGATGTTTGTAGTGATAGTTTAGAGATACCAATGAGTTTATGTACAGATACCTGATCTTAAAGATTGTGCTAATACTGTGCAAACCTGTTCTCATTTGGAATAGATTATATTACCTAAATGTCTGTTGCTATTGGTATCTTTACTAATCCAGCAGTGGTCATGCACCAGGATTCCAAAAGGCTGGCAGCTTCTAGTTGGACTCCTTCTTGGATTCAGGTGCCAGGTTTTTAAAATTGATTCATCTGTAATTGAGACAAGACATTGGCTATTCCATTAATGTTTCTGAGCATGTGTTGAGCAGTAAAATTTTATAGAAGTTAAATCCTACAAGTCAGGTTTATTGTGCCAGCATTTTTTCTCTTTTATTTGCAAACTCCAGTTACCAATTAGCCACTGAAATGAAAATAGATTTGTTGTTATGGATGTCCTATGCTATATCTCTTTGTTGCTAACCAGTTGGTCTGCCAGTGAGGCTTTTGCACCAGAGGTAAATGCTATCCTTGCCCTCAGGATTGCACAAGCTAACCTTCTGTCCTCTTTTCTTCTTCACTGCACTATTTTGTTTGCTGTTTCTTGTGCTTTTACACTTTATATGATTGTCCCAAACTAGGAATATTGGTGCCTTTTACTTTATTTTTTTTCTTTGTAATTAAATATCTCAGGTGCTTTCTTCCTGTTAATAAAATGCTTTTGGTTTGTTACATATTCATTACTTAGCTTTTATGACAGGTAATAAATTGATATTTTTAAAGTGACTGGCATTTGGTGTGAGTGTCACTGTCTCATGCTATTTGTTTTGGTGAAGAACTGGGCAGAGGGAACACAGTGGTACAAATAAGTAAGAGAGCAAACTGTATAAATGCTTCCATGGTTAGTCTACAATCTTGAGAGGCCTTACTGAAATAAGGAGCATAGTGGTCAACACTGAAATACCTAACTTTCTAAGGCTACTGTACTGTATAATAGAAATATTTAACTGCTGGGGTTTTACAGGATAGTTTTAAAAGAAAAAAGCATAGGAAATTGGCACAGCAACACACCAAGAAATCTCAAGTTACTGCAAATCTATGTATCAGCTTTGTCGCTCTTGCATATCAACCACACCTGTTGCGGTTACTTACAGATTTTGCAGAGGACAGATATACTTAACCAGATGTAGAGAAATTATGATGAAATTACTCAAGAAAATATGTTAATGTGCCTGTTTCTTAGACAGTGGATATCATGTTCAATTTTGTAAAGCAATTTTTCATTCAGAAGTATTAATTTTTGTGGAAAAGACCACTTTTTATTTTATTAATGTCTAATGATTTGCCTGCTCTGCCTTGCTGATGATCTGATATAAGATACGGTGTTATGTGTCAGGGCTGAAATTGGGCTTTGATCCAGCTACCACTAAAGGAGTAAACTGACAGCGGAAACCTCAACTCTATTTATAGAATCTTCTGCGAATCGTCAGATGGTGCTGCGTGGATTTCCATCAAACAACTCTGCTGTCATCCAAAGGATCCATTTGCAGAGAACTGACTGTGTTTATTGAAAGAAATTCTTGGGCTTACTGGGGGAAGAAAGGCCTTGATGTGTTGCTACCAAACAAATGGAAATTTTAGTTTATAATAAGATGTTAAAAACAACTGATAATTACTGGAAGTTGAGCTAAACCTACTGAGAATCCAGCCCCTCCCCTGATGACTGATTTCAGATCTGCTCTTGGGGTATGCGTTTTGTTCTTTTGTTTTTTTTGTAATGATTTATAATATGACAGTTGTATCTAAGCACACTTTGGTTTTATAAGTTAACACATACTATTTGCCAGAAGAATTGCATATTAAATCAATTAAAAGCATTAAAAGCAAAGGAAAGCCTATTATGATATATTTATGAGACCTCTTCCCAATTCAATTACATGACTGTGATGTTTGCATTTTGGGAGAAAAATGTTTGCCTAGCATGAAGCTCTGTGTAGAGATCCCAAAATAAATATAATCATATTGCAGCAGAGCTGTACACATTTTTTTACCTTACAAGAATGAAAAAAATTCAAATCCTTTACTGTTTTCATAAAAATTTTGGTTCATGAGCTAAACTAATATTAAATTTTGCTTTGGTGTTTGGATATAATCTTTAGTCAAAAATATTCCTAATATTAATTTATGTGCTAAGTAAATTAGACTTTAGTGGAAAATTTATCTTCAATATTGTAAGTGGCTAGTGTGTTTAAAAAAAAACCAAACCCTTAAGAGACTCAGAAAAGACTTAATGTCTATTTTGCAGAATAGTCCGCCTTATTTTACCGACTTTATTGACATTTGAAATTTTAAAGTGATGAAATAACTTATAAGGAGTGAAATAGCTTGAATCCGGACAGAAAGTGGGTTTAATGTTTGCAAGGGAAAGAGAACAGAAATTCTAACAGAACGTTATGAAAAATAGGTATGCAAACATCCATTTAATGTACAAGTAAGCTTATAGCAGTCATCATAGTATCTAACTTCTTACAAATGGTTTTGCAACTTGGTGAGATGGGAAGACAGAATGAAATGTTTTATCTTGAGCCATATAGCAGCAAGCTATATTGTGGTGCTCTTAAAACTAGGAGTAGTAACTTCTGCTGCATCACGTAACTGCTGTAATTTGTGTGAAGCAACAGGGAGAGCCATGTAAACAGCAAGCATCTGCTTTGCTGACGTTAGTGTGATACAAAAAAACATACAAATGTTTTTATGCCTGGCAATGAAGAAAATGATAGAGAATGCATCATAGGCTGTAAAGTGCGGTTCTTGCATTTCTAAGGCAGCTAAATTCTTACTACTTTTTTTTTCTTTTTTTTTTTTAACCCAAAGGTGTAATCTTTAAAGTAAAATAAAACCCTCAGCTGGAAAAGAATGGGGACATGCTGTCCAAAATGTAAACATGTATAATAACTAAATGGATATTTGGTTAATATATTAGCACCAAAGCTAACTAAAAGATGCAGAAAAATATTGCATCATTAATTTTGTGACTCTGAGTCAAATTCTGATAAGAACCATTAGAAAGTAATAATCATGAAATACTATAAGATTAGATTGTGGGAGGTAGATGATCTAATATAATATGTCTTAATACAATGTATGTTGTGAACCGGTCCAACAAGTTAAACAGAATGAGGTTTTGTTCTACTGAGTCATCAGAGAACAATCTAGGTACTCTTGGAAGTACTGTTCAGCTTACGGCATTCTTCCCGAGTCATTAGTGTAGTAGAATTCTGACCGGGATGTATAAGAATTTCAAGTGTAATATTCAAATGTGTATAGAAATGAGATGAACCTAAGGATCATAGTTGTTGCTTAGCTGCTTTTACAAACTCTGTCTGTCTTTATCAAAGCTTAAGGCCCTTCACCAGAAGGAAAAAATATGGGAGTATTCAAGATGTAATCTTGTCTATTTTTTGTAAACAGAAAAAATTGTGCGTCTTTCTTGCTGCCTTTCATGTCAAACGCTTTGGTGTTTCTGTGCACCCCCCAGTATGCAGACTTACAAAATTCCATTGAATGATGCCCTCTTTGCTTTATTAGTCACCAGAAAATATCTTTGGCCAGGCAGTTCATCTTCTACTCGAGTCTTGATGTGCTGCTCTTTTGGCCCTTGCAGCAGTTTCAGTTTTATGGTCTTGTGAATTAATTCTTTACATATCACCTTACTGAAATGTGACTTTTTTGGTTTACTAACTTCTCCAGCATTTAGCAGAAGCCCTAGCAACATGCTCATTATGTTCTTGAATAGTGTCCATTTTCCACTTCAAGATCAATATGAATAACTCAGCTGTGCAGTGGATCTTCACTGGGAAGATTATAGAAGTACTGAATTGAAATACAAAAAGAAAGAAGTGTTTTTATGAAGGGGAGGATACAAATACTCTACTTCTTGTAAATTTTGATAGAGCTGGGAGTTGTTGTAGAAGCATTATGGAGAAACAAATATTCCCTGAAATATCTTTAATGCATTAAAAAACAACCCCCCCCCCAACTAGTCTTCCTAGGAGGTGCATCTATTTTTAGAAAATTTGTGGAACTTAATTTACTGTAGCAGTAACTTAACCAAATTAATAATTTGATCTTTTAATTTAATCACAGTTGTGCTAAGAAGACAAATGTTAATTCACTTTAGAGTTTTTTCTTTACAAATTTGATATTAATTTCATTTATCCACATAACCTGATTATAATTTTGTTAGTGGCAGTTTTAATTTTTTTCATTAGTATTACTAAAGGCATATATTCTGGTTTTTTTTCACTTGTTTGTTTTGATGAGCAGGTTTGTTGGTTTATCCCCTGCTGCCTAGCTGTATAACCAAAACTCTTAAACATGTAAACAATCAATAAAATATGGCAGTGAATATGAAAATGAGTACATATTATACAGCCTGTAAACTTTAATAGAAATAGTTAAAATTCTGAAAATTAAGTGTGTCCAAACATGATAAAGTTTAAGTTTTGAAATTTGAACAAAAATAGATGTTATTTTTTAATGTTCACAGTGCTTTAAAAGCTGTAACATATATTACATATGGCATCCTTCTGTTAGCTATTATTTTTGTGAATAACTTGCATATTACTTGCATTAACTGACTTTCTTCAAGTAGTAATTTGGAGTAATACAAATGAAGCACGGCAGGGCAATCATTGATTATTTTGTTCTTTGGACCAACAAGGACCCTTTACATTCACCTTCAGCATTATTTATCCCATTTCATGTTTTACTTTCCTGTAGAATTATTTAATATTAAAGTACTAATTTAAGTTTAATTCCTTTACATACTTTGTCTCTTAATTTCCAAAGGGGAAAAAATTTATACAAAATCACTCTCTGCCCATCTGTTTTCCACAAAAACCTTTATAACTTGCTGAACAAATTTTGTCAATGTAGGCAGCTAAACAGAAGACATCCTATTGCTTCTGCTGAAAGAACAAGAGATCTTTCTGCCCTTCTTATCCATTCTGGTGTGTGTACAAGGTTTCCCTTCTGAATTCTTTATCGTTTGGGCATCAATTTTGTTTACACTTGCTGTCCTAGCAAAGTAAATATTTTTGCTTACTTCAGACTTCAGGGTGTGTGTATACAATAGTGAACGAGGGGACAAAGAATTGGCAACCCTAATCTACTGCAAGGTATCAGGTCAAGTTGTGTTATCAGCTCACTGAATGGTTGAGGTTAGAAGGGACCTTTGGAGATCTAGTCCAACCCCTATGCTCAAAGCAGGGTCAACTAGAGCAGGTTGCTCAGGACCTTGTCCAGTTGGGTTTTGAATATCTCCAAAGAAGGAGGATCCACAACCTCTCTGGGCAACCTCTTCCAATGCTCAGTCACCCTCATAGTGTCTTAAAAAAGAAAAGAAAAAAAACTTACATTCAGACAGAACTTCCTGTGTTTTAGTTTGTGCCCATTGCCTTTTCTGTTGAGAGGGCACCACAGAGAAGAGTCTGGGTCTGTCTTCTTTAAACATTTCCTTCAGATATTTATAAACATTGATAAGATCCCTTGAGCTTTCTCTTTTCCAGGCTAATTAGTCCCAGCTCTCTCAGCCTTTCTTCTTATGAGAGATGCTCCAGTCCCTTAATCATATTAGTAGCCCTCCACTGCACTCACTGCAGTAGCTCCATGTCTCTTTCGTATTGGGGACCCCAGACCCGGACACAGCACTCTAGATGTGGCCTCACCAAGGCTGAATAGAGGAGAAGGATCACCTTCCTCAACCTGCTGGAAATGCTCTTCCTAATGCACCCCAGGATACCATTGGCCGCCTTTGCCACAAGAGCGCGTTGCTGGCCTATGTACAACTTGTCGTCCACCAGGACTTCCAGGTTCTTCTCTGCAAAGCTGCTCTCCAGCTGGTCAACCCCCAGCCTTTGCTGCTGTATGGGGTTATTCCTCCCCATGTGCAGGACTTTGCACTCCCCTTTGTTGGACTTCATGAGATTCCTGTTGGACCGATTCTCCAGCCTATGGAAGTCCCTCTGAATAGCAGTACAATCATCTGGTCTATCAGCCACTCCTCCCAGTTTTGTACTGTTTGCAAACTTGCTGAGGGTGCACTCTCTCCCCATCATCCAGGCCATTGATGAACACGATATAGTATTGGACCCAGTATCACGCGCCTGGATGCAATCCTGTGCAATGTGCTCTAGGTGACCCTGCTTGAGCAGGGGGGTTGGACTAGATGATCTCCAGAGGTCCCTTCCAACCTCAGCGATTCTGTGATCAGCCCATGGGCTACACCACTAGTGACTGGCCTCCAGCTGGACTTTGTGGTGCTGATCACAACCATTTGAACTCTGGCAGTTCAGCCAGTTTTAAGTCCATCTCACCAATCACTTATTTAGTTTGCACTTCATCAGTTTGTCCATGAGGATGCTATGGGAGAGAGCGTTGAAAGCCTTACTAAAGTCAAGATTAACAACACCCACTGCTCTCCTCTCATCTACCAAGCTAGTCGTCTCATCACAAAAGGTTGGTCAAGCTTGATTTCCCCTTCATAAGTCCATACTGACCACTCCCAGTCATCCTCTTGTCCTTCATGTGTCTGGAAATAGCGTCCAGGATTAGCTGTCCTAGGCATCGAGGTGAGGCTGACCAGCAGGTAGTTCCCTGGATCCTTCTTGCCCTTCTTGAAGACAGGAGTGATCCTTGCTTTCTTCTAGTCCTTGGGAGCCTCTCCTGTTTGCTATGACCTTTCGAAGATAATCGATAGTGGCTTCTCAGTGAAATCCGCCAGCTCCCTCAGCGCTTGTGGGTGCATTCCATGAGGGCCCAGGGACTTGTGTATGTCCAGTTTGTTTAAACGTTCCCTAACGTGGATCTCCTCCACCAAAGGTAAGTCTTCCTTCTTCCAAATTTTCACACTGGTCTCAGGGACCTGGAACTGCTGAAGGCAGGTCTAATCAGTAAAGACCAAGACAAAGAAGGCACTAAGTACCTTGGCCTTTTCTGTGTCCTTTGTCACCAGGTTCCCCGCCCCATTCAAGCAGCAGGCCCACCTTTCCCCTAGTCTTCCTTTTGCTCTTGCTGTACCTGAAGGAGCCTTTTGTGCTGCCCTTTGCATCAGCTGCAGATAGGCTTTGACTTTCCTAATCCCGTTCCTGCACCCTCGGACAAGCATCCCTGCATTCCTCCTGGGTCATCTGTCCTTCCTTCCACCTCTTGTACGCCTTTTTATAACTGAGTTTTGTCAGGAGCTTAATTTCCTGCCGATCAGGATGGACCATTTTAGAGCTTGGAGGAGGTGATTCTTGAGTATCCACAAGCTCTCCTGGGCCCCTCTTGTCTCCAGGACTAAACCACTACAGTCTTTCAGTCTTTCTTATGGGTCAGCTAATCTAGACTTCAGATGTTTGTTCCTGATTTCCTTTGGACCCTTTCTGGTTGTCCATAGGTCAGAGTAGGAGTTAACAAGCTTTACTCTAAGCTGCTATGTTAAACTGACATACAATGTCCTATAAAGTCAGAGTGAAGACTGAAGATTGTCCATGCAGCCTTGTGCCTCCTGTCTTTGTGCAGTCTCACTGTGATGTAGTTTTTGTGATCAGGAACTATTTTTCCACAAGATCCTGTCTATCTGAGTGCACGTAAAGGCATTTAGAACTAGAAAGAGTTGTTTGTTTTTTTTTTCTTTTTTTTTTTAAATGGGCTAAAAGTCTGATTTTTCTATCACGTGGAAACATAGTAACTCCTTTAGGATCATCAACTACTTTAAAACCTTTAGGTATATAGGAAGATTGTCACCTTAGCTATCAGAATGATAATAGTGATTAATTAAAATTGCCTGTGAAGACCAACCTCTTGGCAGAAGAAGCTAGGATGAAATTTATTTGTGGGTTTCACAGCAGCATTCACATATATTCATGTATAGCAGTATTTTGACTGATCAGTATTCAGTCTGATTGCATGTTCTGGAGAAGGGGATGGTTTTATGGAGGGAGAAATCTAGGACTACAGTTCAGTGCACCTGATAGCTGTATTAGGCTGATTAGTAGAAACTCTAATTGAGGAATATAATTTGTGGTCACTTGGATTATACCTGGAATGATTCAACTGGGCTTTGTAAAAGAACGTCCTGCTCTATAAACCAATTTTGAAGGGGTCAAAAAGAGGTGGATAGAAGTGGTCTAGTTGATACTCTTCATGGCCTTATAGTTAAAATATAGGAAAATAGTGTAGGAGTGAATGGTTCATCTCTTRCAATGAAGGGAGGTCTTTATTTTGGAGTTCCACAGGAATCTGTGGTGGGACCTGTGCCATGGAGGAAAAAAAAATAATAATAGTAATAATAATAAAAAAAATATATATATAAAATTTGGGAAAAGAAGTAAATAGTGAGGTGAGAGCACCAATGATAGAAAGTTATTTAGGGTAGTGAGGACAATGGCAAGCTGTGAACCATTCTCGAAGGACCTTCTAAGAGTAACTGGAATGAAACGGCAGATAAAATTCAGGTTAAATATATGTGAAACTGTACACAAGGGAAGAAAATAGCAATCCAGCTGCACATTGAGCCAATGATTGGCTCTGAGCTGAGGACCAAGATCTTGGGGTCTTATAGTAGCTCCATGAGAGCATCAACTTAATGTTCATTAACAGTCAAAAAAGCAATCAAATATTAGAAATTAGTAGGAACAGAATGAAGAACACAACAGAGGACATCTTTTTACCACTGCATAAATCTGTAAATTCTTCCATACCTTAAACAGTGTGTGGAATTCTGGTCACCTCGTTTTAAGAAGAAAACAGTAGAACTGGAAAAGATTCAAAGACAGGCAAGAAGGATGATCAAATGAGGATCAACTGATTAGGCTAGGAGTTTTCAGCCTGGAAACGACAGGCTGTGTGTGGCATGAAGAGGATGGATAATAACCAACTCTTCAGTGACTCTTCTAATGCAAGAAGTAGGTAATACCACATGAAGCTAGTAGGAACTTGGGTTCAAAACAAACACAAGAATTTGGTTTTCTGTAGCTGAGCGGGAACCACTCCAGGGCAAAGGAGGTTGAGTTAAAATTTTATGTGAATTCAAGGGGAGACTGGACAAGCAGAGGATAACTAGAAGGGATATCCACTTCATGTTCAGGTACCATGTTTGGACCCAGGAATTTCCTGACCTGAAAATTGCTGGAGACTGGGAAGGAGGCTAAAGAAAGCATGTTTGCTCTGTTCTTATATTTCCTTGGAGTCTGCTTTGACTGCTGATTTTGTTTCTTTTATCATATGAGTAACTTAAAAAAAATCCTGTGAGATCTATGTCTTTCTGGCTTATTGTTCTGGGCGTCGTTATTACAATCTCTTCTGTTTGCACTTTGACTTTTTTGATCTTAACGTCTGCTGCTCGTAGTCTGTGACCTTTGCCATTTTGACCTTGTACCTTGCCAGGATTTTTATGCTGAGTAGGTAAAGCTCTTTTMTGCATTTTATTTGCCTTTATGTCCATTTTTATAATTTCTTCTGAGAATTCACTGTCTGAACTCCTAGCACGTTGGCTGTCTTTGCCCTATGTCTTTTCCAGTTGTTCAGCTATGGTTTTCCTCATCCCAGTTTATCTCGTTGTTTATACAGTTCTGTTTCACCCTGTTGCATCTCTCTGATTCCAGTCTACAAGTGTATAAATCAAGTTTCTCTCATTTCTTCCCCCAGACTTAAATGTATATATGATTGTAAGTCTTAATTCTGGGATATATATGCAACATACATGAAGAAGCAGTTTTTTAGCTGTTGAGAATTCTTTATTCTCAAATCCTGAGTGCGTTAAAAATCTAGTGAAGTGAGCAGAAGCAAGGTCATGCTTACAATGCATTCATTGATTCACTATGATCACTAAGTCACTTTGCAGCAAGTCAAGTCATTGATTAATTTAAATTGATTTTGTATACATTTTCGCTTATTACTGCACCACAGGAATCTCAGTTTTAGGTTCACTATTGCTTTATTATGAAACCAGTCATCCAGGTGTAACTGAGACACCTTTCTGGGCAAATCTGTTATAAAGTATTTTATACTTTGGTAGCCTTTTTATTGCCACAGCTCTAAACTGAAGAGGTGTAATGTGTGTTGGAGAGGTGTGAATTTGTAACAGTACCCCAAGCTGATCAGAACTTTTGAGTGGACCTTTTTCTTAAATTGAGCACATTAGTTCATCTGAGAAACTTGATCTGAATTGGCCCTGCTCTAGTGAGGTGTTGCCATACTACTTACAGAGATCCTCTCTGGCCTATAATATTCTATGATTCTGTGCACTCTAAACCTGTATTTTATTAAAAAAAAAAAAAAAAACCTAGAACAGAATAAATTTCTAAATAGGGAAAAGTCAGAGCTGCTAGATAAGGAAGATTGCATTTAAAAAACTTGAAAGCACATATACTTATTTATTGTGTCATTGTGCAATGCATATTTTCCTTTAGTCTTATTCAGTCTCTGTCAACTTTTATTAACTTCCTGGCTGACAAACTGGGTCTCAAGGAAGTTCTGTTGTCTTTTTCCTTTTGTTTTGTTTTTGGTTATCTTTGATGCTTGGCTGCATATAACTTACCTACTCTTCACATGAGTCTCCTTATCTCATTGGGTTTGCAAACTTACTCCTTACCATACAAATAAAGGTGTATTGAAATAAATGGATGAAATTATGTGTAAGAAAAGCGAACAGCATGAGTAGGTAGCTATGGCACCATATGTTTTTAAAAACTAAGGGGAAGAAGAAAAGGAGCCTTTCAGGAAAAGAGTTTTAGAATACCAGAATTTGCATGTGAGAGGAAGACTCAAGAAGGTAGAGGGATTAGTGCTGAGACATGTTCTGCAATTTTATTATAGGATAATAAATCCAGCACTCATTTCTGTTAATGTCTTCAGGCCAGAAAAGCAATTTCAGGCCTCAGCTAGAATGACCTTACTTCAGTAAGTACACTGAAATACTGAGTCACCTTAACAGCGAGTCATTGTCTTATTTACAGATTACATAGATTCCACTAATTCCTTGTATTCGGTCCAGCTGCACCTGAATGCTGCAGCTGAACTTTTAAAAATCTACTCTACTGCACATTCTGGAATACGTTGTTGTTGCCATTTTTAAAAACTGCACAAATTGCTTCTTTTTGTTAGTCATTCATCATCTGTAGCAAAATAGGTTGTTTATCAAATGTTGTAGCACGAGTGAAAAGGGCACAGTGGAAATTTAGGGAAATAATGTAGAATATTGATGCTGAATTCCACATATAATCCTTACTTCAGACATTATCAGTATTTATATTTTGAGATTATGACATAACTATTGAATTGTAAGTATCTTGTGAAGCCAATGTAAATTATAGAAATAAATATTTTTTGAATTCTACAAATAGAAATTTTCATTTCATTATATTAAAAACTTGCATTTTTTAGAAGTATGGATTTTTGAAGAAAATGGTTGATTTAAGTTATTTTAAGTGCATTTTAAATGTGTTTTTATGTATGCTATGTGAAGGCTTATTTTTATTTATTAGAAATCTGAATGAAATCTGAATTATAATACGTACTATATGTATGCCTGTGTGTGGAATGGTAAATATTTAAATACAGTAAGAACAGTAAATATAATTTTAGATCTATTTTGTAAGCATTTTAAAATTATTTGGTGATAAATGCAAGCTAGGTGGCAAATCTCAGTTTTATTCTAAATCTTGGTATTTAAAAATTTGTGTGCTAATATTTTCTTCAATCTCTGATATATGTGTGCTCAAATATTGATACAGGAATGAGAGGATAAAAACTGCTTTAAATATCTTTATTTTCATCTCATACCTTGCTCTGTCTTTTTTCTCCAAATATGTATCAGTTTCTGGTTCCAATCTGAAAAAACTCTTGGCTTGGGGGAAGTAGTAAAGAATGTTTAATTGAGTTGTTTATATTTAGCAACTTATTACACTGAAGTTTAAAAAGCAGAAATATTTTTTACTAATGAGTTTAAAAGCTGAGAATTTTAGAGAACATTTTACAGATAAGTTGAAGCAGAAGCAGCAGTGTAAGAAAAGGAATTAGTTTAGCATTAATTAGATAATTCTGTTTACCTCCTACTTGACTATACCTCTTTTTTTTATAAAAAAAAAAAGTTTATGAATTCCCATTCTGTACTGTTAAAAAAACCTACTGATTGGTATGCAAAACTAGATAAGGAAACACTGTCAAGAACTGCTGATTGGTTAGTCTTAAATATAATAGCTATTAATGTTAGTAATAGTGAAAGGCAGTGAAGTGCCACCTAAAAGAAAGCTATATAACTTAAACCCATTTGTGAAATCACACAAGTGAGAAAACTGGTTTTGAACTCTCATTTTAAAGGGCACTTTACTTAATTCCTTTGATGAAAATTACTTTGTCACTCCCAGCTTTTATTTTCAAGTGTCAGTAGGTGTGCTGCTGTTACAGTAATATAGTATTTTGGTTGCAGAGTGAGTCTAGAAGAACTGCTTCTTTTAGAACATAATTGTTCAAATGACCTCTTTGTGCAGTACAAGCGGCTGTTGTGTATCTGCTTTGTTAATAATAATTGGCACCAGTAGAACTTCATAACTGGATGAGACACTGACATATCATATTGCTCTTGTTTTATCAGCTTCCACCACCTTAAAAACTTCTAATGCAATGTTTTGGTGAACGGTTAAATATTTGCATGAAAATAATTTTTTCTATAGTTAGTAAGTAGAGTTATTCTTATTTAGTGGGCAGTTTTAGAAATTAAAGTAATTTTTAATTGGGTATATACCTTTGACAGCTGAACACTAAGAATCTATTTTGGCATGCTTATATCAGCTTTAGTATCACAAGTTAAGAGGTGAATAAGGGCTTAGTATCTTATAAATAAGTGTCTCTTTGGCATTGCATTGTGTAACAATTTGCAAAGAGTTTTTAGGATAATTAAGATAACTAAACAATAAGATCATTTTATCTTACTTTTGCGGAGTGTTCTTGTTCTTGGAATATGCCTATTGAGAAGCAAGTCCTTATGACTGTTAACTGAAAAGTCATTTGAAAGATGCCTCTTGGATCTTTGGTAGTACTCAAAGATTTCTAAATTAAATTAGACTTTAGAACTAAGATTGTACATCCAGAGGACCTGTGCATTTAAATATATGTCCGTGCTAACAATTATAGGAGAGTATAATATGTTCATGTTTTCAACAGATTCTTTATTCCATTTTTTTAGCAATATAGCATGTGTCTAACTTCTATATAATTATTATTTTCTTATTCATGCCTTGTTTTGTGACAGGATGACGAAGTAGTACTTCAGTGTGTTGCCAGTATTCACAAAGAACAACGAAAGTTCTGCTTGGCAGCTGAGGGACTTGGGAATCGCTTGTGCTTTTTGGAACCAACATCAGAAGCTAAAGTAAGAATTACTGATGGAGATGCTCTCAGCTGGAGTAACTGACTGATGAATGCTAAGCCACTTAATAGTCATGAATACTTTTAATTGTGTCTCCATAATGTGATGCTAGATATGAAATGATGGGAAGTATTGAAAGAGTATTTTCTAATCCATGGTATTTTTTTTTACAATTATATGCTAAATCGGAGCTTCTTTGGTCAATTTTCCCTTTAATGGTAAAGGAGATTACATAGTTAAAGGACCATGTATTGAGATGTACTTCTTAAATAGTTTTTTTTTCATTTTATAATTTCACTTTTTATATGCTTTTCTTGCTGTAACTGCATCTGCAGATTTTATAGAGATTCTAAACAGACTTTAGCTTTCTAAAGTATATTTATGGGCCATACTTGTAGACAGTACAAAAACACCATTTAACTTTTTAAAATGATTTCTACAACTGAAATGCTTCATATTTTCAAAATTATTTCTCCAGACTCTTATTAAGGTTAAAGTTCACTAAATAACTTCTTCCTGTACTGCTGTAGGTTCTAATATTTTAGTATCCTGGACTGACACTATCAGAAGTGCTGTCTTCTGTTAGTGACAGACATTAAGTGTTGCTTCCAACAGGGTTGATTAAGCAGATAGCTGAGATTCCTGGGAACTGAATTATTAAGTGATTGAAAGCTTTTAAAGGTAACAGGTAGCAAATGGAAAAAAGAAGCTAGAAAGCTATGAGAGAAAATGAAAGAAAATAGAGTAGTAAGAGGAACATGGGAGGAGAAAGGAGAGAAGAAACTTGAGGCCAGTACTAAGCAGAATGTTAAGAAAAAAGGAAAATGGAGGGCCTCTTCCCTGTCTTCTGTTTTCTCTGCATCATTTTCTTTTTCTTTGTTTTGTGCCTCTGTTTTTTTTTCCCTCCTTCCTGCTCAGTTACTTCTCCTTTTGATTTTTGCTGTTGTGTCTCTGTATCTTTTCTATTGAAATGTTGCCATGTGGTACTATTTTTAGTCTAGGTATTATGACCATGTTAAACACAGTGTTTATTTACATAGTGTGAGAGGTCCTTGTCCATCTCTAAGGTGAAAAAATTATGGTGCTTCTAAATTTGCATACCTTTGCATTCTGACAGTTGAGTCATGATGATTTATCTACTGTGTACTTCACAAATCTGTAATAATCTTTTCATATGCTTAAGTAAAAGCAGTTAGTTTTCACGTGTTTTCAAGTATTGTCTTAAAATTCTTAAACAGTGATGGCTTCTTGAAAAACAAAGACTTCTTAAAAGTGTTTAATAATTGACAGTTCAAGTGCAGTGTAATATATCTAGTACTAATGTTGACCCTGTTAATCTGTAAGATAGTGTTTGCTTCTCCTGTCCTAAGAAAAGGAAGAATGATATGTGTGACTGTAGAATCCCATAGAAGCACTTTACATTCCATAAGTATCTTAGTATTAGCTACTACCACAGAAGTTACTGGAGTTTTTTGAAAATTAAGAGGCTAAAAAATGTTGTATGTAACTGCTTTAAAAGAGCTGACTGAGGAGCTTTCTGAACTACTAATGTTTACTGAGGACATTGAAGAATTTTGGAAGAGGCATGTATGTATGTAAGTCTTTTGGGGAAAAAAAAAGTGCAGGTGTGATTTGGGTGATCTGAGAACACAATACCTACCAATGGCACTTACCTTTATCTGCATTTAGACAGAATTTTGGTTATGAAATAAAAAGATATTCAAAATGGCACACATCTAGTGGATGACAAAATTATTATTGAGTAAATGTATTCCTAATTGAATCCTAGAGGGTTCTGTTCTTAGTGCTATGCTGTTGAGTATTTTGTCAGTTAAGATTAAATCATTTATCATACACAGTTTTTTCAGGTGATAAAAGATGATAAAAGACTGGGGAACTGGTCGTTGATGAAGAAGTCATCTCCCCCATAGAAATATCTGTAATCCCTTGCACGTTAATAGAAAATAGAAGTGTGTTTCAGTACTGCCTGGGCAAAGTCTAATAACTAAGTATATAAGTATACATACAAAATGGGAAACTGTATTCCTGTCACCTGTAAAGAATGTGAAGGTCATGGTGGATGTTATGCAGTCATGAATTCCCYGAGTGATGTTTTGCTCAAGAGATCTAATATACCCTTTGGAGGTATAATCAAAAGAAACTTGATGGAGATGTAAAGTTACACTACCTTTGCAAGTTTCTGTTTTATATTAACTCCATAGCAATGCTGCTGGAATAGAGAGTCCAGTCTTGGCATTCAGATTCATAGGAATGTTGATAAATTGGAGAGAGCTCCAGGAAGTGATATGAGAATCATGATCATTGTGTAAAAGGAGGGCACAGAATGTTCAGTTTAAAAAAGGGAAGGTATGGACACTACCCTCAAGTTTCTAAAATGGGAACATGGATAACAGAAGTCCTTTTATTTTAGAAATCAAAAGTATAATAAAATCCAAAGGCTGGAAGTTGGAATCAGGATCATGTTAAAAGTTAAATATTAATTCTTTAAAATAAATCGTCCTTCCTGTTAGAATTGTTCTGTTTACCTGAGATGGATTATTTATCTTTGGAAATTATTTTATAAAGCTAGATTGTTTCTGTAGATTATGCTTTAAGAGGAAATTACATTAGAGAAGATTCAAGACATGTTTATAAACAAGCATCCAGACTATCAGTAGATAATCACAGTGATACCTTCTACTACTTTATCTCTTCCAGTTGACCACTTTACCAAAGCCAAAATCTATTTTCAGTACATGTGAAAGCTTGCTTTCTTTTCCCCCCTTACTAAGCTTTGGCTAAATATTGTTAAATCAAGAAAAGTAATTCACTCATTCAAGTAATATTGGAAGAGAGAGCAAGGTAGACAGAAAAAAAAAAACAGTGTACCTGTCGTTTCCAGAATGAAGAGGTGCAACTTCATGGTTAAGTTTTTAATCTGAGTTGCATGTAGTAAAAGACTGAAGATAAAAGTAGCTAAAATGGAAGGGGGTAGTAGAGGGTGAGAGAAAGTATATTTTAAAAAAAGGTTCTTAGAAACTTAAAGAGGAAAAAATGATGTTTCTTTGATTGGCTGGTCATTAGCTGTTTTAGTAAATTTGGTAACATACTGAAGAGATGAAGAAATTACAATATACTCTGTTCAGATTTTACTCTAAATCCATAAGCAACTCATGTTATATTCTTTTAGAATTTTTTAGTAACAATTGTTACTGTGTTGGTTCTCTAATAATATATATTTAGATGATTGGCTTTTTAAATATAAATGCACTTTTGCGTTAATTCAGTATGAATTAATTCAGTTGTACGAAATGATGTTCCTTCTCTCTTGTGGGGCTACTTTTTGAATTATTAGAAGCTGCTTGCTTAAATAATGTCTGAAACTTAAAGTGTGTGTGTGGGGGGGGAAAGCTAATTAATGGCAATTTGTTTTTATATGCATATTTTTTATATATATTATTATTAAGAATAGCAGAATTGCTGAATGGTATAATCTAATTATATTACTTCACTGTTCTTTTCCTTGTTTTTAAAGTGATACTTTAAAACATGATGGTACTTGAAAACCAATAAAATTTAGTGCAGCAAGGCTAATTTATCCCAAGAGCTAAGAAAAAAATACCTAAAATTTGATTGCAGTATACTAGCATCTCTTCTCTGAGTGGCAAAGTTAAAAGGGTTGAATAAACTTAAATGTCTCAAGTAAGTTAAAAACGTATGTCTTAATTACAGAATATAGTAGTGTGCAGGTCTGGTAAAGGTAAAGCTAGTAATTCAATAAACCTATTTCGTAACAGCTTAAGTCAGTATTTTTTACCCTGCAGGCTCATAGGCGGTATGTGGGCAAAGGTTTGGCTGGTAAGCACAGCACCTACAAGAACTTCACTTTATGATAAAGTCAGGAGCAATCC
The DNA here is from genome assembly GCF_003343035.1 of Apteryx rowi. Taxonomy (NCBI): domain Eukaryota; kingdom Metazoa; phylum Chordata; class Aves; order Apterygiformes; family Apterygidae; genus Apteryx; species Apteryx rowi. Next base: position 720,617 of record NW_020450677.1, on the reverse strand, counting down.
AGAAGACTTTGTGAATTGCATTCAAAGTGTAATGTAGGAACTGGGGTTTCCCCTTAGCTCTTTTTTGGACCTTCATTTCCCCCTGTGCAATGCAGCACAAACTTAGTATAATTATCTATAAAATTGTTAAAAGTGCTGTACAGCTTCTTGCACAACTATTATTTATATATAAGGAATTACTGTGTATTGAAAATAATAGTAGACTGGCAACATAGACATCAAACTGATTAGAAACATGTTTAAACTTTGCATAATAAAACTTTTATCTCAGTTCTGTCTTCGTTGCCACTGTGATTGATTGAATCTCTTTGACTTAGAAAATGCTTCCTTGAAATCTTTTGAAGCTCTTTTCATTAGAATGTGCTTGTAAGAATATTTCAGCCAGCATCGCTTGCATGCATTGAATCAATGCATCTTCCACCTTGGAGTCAGATATAGAGAATATTAGAAACTTCACTGAAGCTTTTCTTGTGGCCTTGTTGTTTGTCCTGCTGGCTTTTGCTGTCACTTATCCTAAGCAACTACCAGTGAAAAATAGACTGGTGTGTGTTATTAACTAGGCTGGGATAGGCAATTGTCATTCACTGCTGATGACTAGATATGTACATACCTTTACAAAGTTAGTAAATAATACCAATTCTGAAAATACTGCTTTTCACCAGTAAATCACGATGTGCCTTACAGGAGAAAATTTTTCAATATTCCCTTTTTAGATGGAAGACTTAGGCAGATGGATGTAAAGTGCTTTACCTAAGTCAGTCAGCAGTCTGTGGAAGTTGTGGCCTGCTGTCCTACTCAATAGGCCATGCTGTCTTTCTACAAAGTATTTTAAGTTGCATGAGTAGAAAATCCTATATATTGATACAATTTTTAATTTGTAACAAGATGTAGCCGCTTTTTATTACTAAGTTTTCATTTTTCTCCATCTGATTCCATTGCCCCACTCTAACTACTGTGTAGCTCATGTCTGTCTGCGCATGCCACATCAAACCTGGGTGTTGTATGCTCTAAACTGATTTCTTGACGAAGATGACAGATAAAAATACAGTCATTTGAACTGGACTCAGTTAGATTCATTTTTGTGAGAAAATAGAGTTATTTTAAGACTTAAATGATCTGTTGAACATTTCTAGTTCAATAGTGAGTTTTATTTATCTTACCACCTCATTCAGGAAAAAAAGGTGCATTCAGTCTGCTGAGTGTGTTGATGCGAAACTGGTAACTGTACCTGAAGGGCCTGTTTGGAAGTAGTCTCAGTAATAAAAACTTACTTTTTATAGAAAGGGCAGCTTTCAGGGTAGCACTGTTAATTGTTTCTTCAGATTACTTGGCAAATTCATATAAGCTTCCTATACCAAATTTGTCTTTTGGTTTATCTTCCTATATGTATGGACAAGACTGTATAGAGGTGTTCTGGAAGAACTCCAGAAAACTCTTACTGACTTCAAAGAAGTATTTGTTCCAAATTCCTGCCTTCATTTATCATTTATCTTTCAGCCTGTTTATTCTGCTACGATAATTTGCTTTTTATAAATTACTTTCTCAGCATGCCTTTAAATGTTTGTAAAACAAAATGCTGTATTCTTAAATAAGAAGTACCATTTGACATTTTTCTGTTGTTAATAATGCTTGAAAGTGATGTTGGTGTAGTCCTGTATGGCCATTTCAGCTTTCCATTGCCAGAAGGGGGATAAATTCTTAMACCTATTCCTACTTTACAGCATGTTTCTAAAACCTCATCTTGGTATCTGAATAGATTTTGTTTTAATTTCAGCATGAGGATTCCTGATGTGAATATTTCTCATCTTTTCCCTATAGCTGTCAGTTCTCAGTATTCTTATTTCACTGATCATTAATTGTTGACACTTCTGGATTTTTGTGGGATTCCTTAACAATACTAAATTGGTTGGAGTTGGGGAAAAAAAATACAAATTTACAGATGGTTGAGATTTTATGAAATCTTTTTCAATTGTGTAATTATTAAAAGTATGAAGTGGTCTGCCAGGCAGAGATTGTTGAAGCAAAAACATCAAACTTATGAAGCAGTTCGATAGTGTCATTTGGGAAATGAAGACCTGAAATCAAATGAACCTTGACTGACTCAAGGCTGATTGCTACCTAGGTCATATACCCTCTGCATAAATTACATTTCACTGATATTTCTTATGTCAATGGAATTTAGCAAAAAATTTGCTGACATCCAAGCACAGAAATTGTGTGACTTTAACAGTATGTGATAACTTTAGTATGTAACATTACCATTCTGAACGAGAGGTTAGCTGGTTTAAATGGTAGGTGGAAAAATCCTTAATTTCATAGTTCTCTCTGTTAATGTTCTTACGTATAGTTAAATGCACCATATGTTATGAAAAAGAGTAAGAAATGGAAAATTACTTGTGTTAACCTAGGATGTAGCTTTTTATACAGACTAGGACTAGGAAAATACAGGAGAACAAGATATGTGGTTTTAGAGGGTTTCTTTCATTAGTACAGCACTGAAGTAAGAGCTGCAACAATTTCAAATCTAGATGCTGCCTGCGTGGCACTAGACCAGTGGCCAGATGGATGTTCTTTAGTTTGCTTAGGTAGATGTTAGATCATACCGATTATGCCATACTGAGTTTTGAGTGGCATTAAGTGTCAGATATAATCTGATACTGATTAAAACTGTTACAAACTATGTTATTTTTTCCCCAGGTAAGGTTCTAGTATAGTTTCTGAACATGATTTTTTAAGTTTCATGTTGAAAATACATACTTTTACTTTTTTTAATTCAAGTGTGCTACAAGACCAATGTAGTTAATACACAGTCAAAATGACTGACTTCGATAATACAGCATCCATTTTACTTAAGAGGTACTATAGGATGACAACACAAAATATATGTTTTAAAAATAATTATGTAGCTTACTATGCTGCGAGGTGCAAATAAATGCAGTAAAGTAATTGGTACTTTTATTTCCCTGTCTGGTTCATTGGTAAGTACTGAGTATCTAGTGTGGTATAATTTTTTATGTTCATAACAGCATTAAAATATTCTAAATAAGTGTTTCCAGATAATACATTTTATTGACAAATAAAAGAGGCATACAATCTAACCTACCTTCAGTTGTAATTCATTTCAGTGAGAAATGGTGCCATCTTTTTGTCTGGTTATATGAGAGGCCTTCAGTGTAACCTGTTAAAGAGTGAACTTCTGGTTACAATGTGTGCATACCTGGGTGCATATGTATAGGTGTTACACACACACACACACACTTAAAGTAACAGACATACTGATCTGGTAATTCAGGAGAAGGTCCCCTAAAATAGGTTTTATTATTATTTGACGTCGTTCTGAATCTTTCACATTTAGTGACAGCTAAATAGGTATGTTCAAATCTTCAACCTTATACATCAAATTGGATCATAGACCTTCTCTTCTGTTTTGTCAGTGTTGTTGGAGAACAAACATAGTAATCATGGTTTGATTCTAAAATGCAGGAAAGCATGCAGAGAAAATCTTTTTGCTTTTGAACCTGAAGATGTTTTATTTCACTGTGAGGAATACAGGTCTCGGAAAAAGAAAGTTACAGCACTCACAAATTATGAAGAATGGGTTTATACTATTTTCACCCAGGGAAATATCATGTATCTCAAAATTGAAAGCATTTTAATTTAAAAATTGTATTTAATGTTTAGCCATGCGTGTTCAAACACACTTTGCATCTTATTTAATCTGCTTTGCTCTTCTGTTCTTACTATTTTTAATTTCTTTTTACAGTATGTTCCTCCAGACCTTTGCATCTGTAATTTTGTACTTGAACAGTCCCTCTCTGTCAGAGCCCTGCAAGAAATGCTGGCCAACACAGGGGATAATGCTAGTGAAGGGGTAAGTAAACTGACAACAAAAATTACTGAATTTCTGAATATGGATTGTTTTCATTTCTTTCCTTGCTCCAGGATATTCTAGGAGAGAGGGCTCATGTGATAGTAGGTTCTTCAGCTTTCCCATTTTCCTGGGATGTTATTGCTCTGCTACCATAATTATATTCATTTATTTTTAGCAYTGAGTGGCAGGTGAGGTTAATCTGTTGAAATATTTACAAAAAACAGAAACATCACGTTCAGAGATAAGTTAGTACCACTAGTCCAGAACTGGCTACTGAAAAATGAATAATAGAGCCCTTGGACTGAGTCTCACTTTTATGAACCTGAGAAGAGTGAGCAAAATAGGTTTTCTTTCAAACTTTGTATTGTATTACAGTGCCTTAAATCAGTGGGGAAAGTAAAATATTTTGTTCATCTCACATAAATATTCATTCATTCATAACTCATTTCACTGAGTTAAAAGTTTTCAGGTATTGTGATTTATTTGACTTATGCTTACGTGAAATTAAGAACTAGGAATTAAGTTCTAGCAACAAAAAAAGTCACAAATTTAAATATATTTTCTTCAGATATAAAAATTCAATTTTTTTTTTGTTTGTAAATGTGTAACTAAACTGCTGTAGCATTATTATAGTTATTTAACCTGTGATAAGAAGCAAGAGTTGTTGGGTATAAATAAGGAAATAAAAATTCTCTTTTGTGTTTCTTCAGCTATATTAAAGCACAAGCATACTTTTAAGTAATGCTTATAGGATAGCAAAAAGTAACTGTGCAGTCAAATAAAAGGTTGTTATTGAGCTTGCCTGTCACATCACTAACCATATGATTAAATTATCATTTCAAATCTAAGCCATCCTAAGAATGACTGAAAGACAGCTTTTACACCGGAGAAATCAAGATGTCAAAAAAAGTGTACTGTATTATACTTCACTTATTATTGACAAAGCTATTTAAAAACTGTGTCTTTCACAGAATGTCTAAGCCATTTGTTTGGCAAAAAATCATGATATCATCAGTAAAAATGAAGCCTAATCCCAACTCCAGGTCCAGATTTACCTGGATTTTCAATGATCTGCATGCCCAGCTGAAATTCACTGCTAATTGTTCGCCTACTGATGAGATGAACTTGCATCCTATCTCCAAGCTGCTGCTTCTGGAAATTTTAGGTGTTACATTTGCTCTTGCATCTTTGAATCACACACACACATATATATATATATATAAAATGGTAATTTAGGTAAAGTATCTAGTCCTATATACTTAGGTAAAGCTTGTGTTCCTCTGAAAGTTAATGAAAGTGAGCTATGGTTTCCACTCAGTTGGTCACTGCTCTGTTTTTATTCATCTGTATAAGTTTTAGGACCTTACAATAAAATGTGACATCATCTTTGTTGTGTTTTTCTATTCAGTGAGCAATGAAATCTGAAAAACCTGGAAATGCCACTTCTTAATGTGTGGAGTGAAGCATTATTAACAAAATAATACTAAATAAAGGCCTTACAGTGTTTGCAAGTTATAGCAGATTCTGTAACTACTGTTTCTGGTTCCGTGRAAGGCACAAAATTCACCTAAATCAAAATCTTCCATGTTTCCCTCTCAGAATTAAACTTGGTAGTAGCACTCAAACAACTTCTCTTGACATGACTAGTATCTAATGCAGGCAACCTCAGTGTATTGATGTTTACCATAGGCACCTCTCAGGTTGCTGCTGCCTGATCCGATCTTACCAGATCACCTTGCTGTACTTTAACTGATTTCTCAGCATAGTCCAAAAGCCTGGGTGCGGGACAAGAAACAAGATTATGCCCTTATTTTTCTTGCTTTGACCCTAACTCTCCAATCTCAGCTGACTAGCTGTGACATATATTGTCTATCCTTTTCTATTCTCCCTATTTATGTTTTATATTCTTTAATTTAATATTGAATTAAACTTACTCTTTTGTGATCAGAGCATAATGAAATTCTATGGCTTTACTTATTTTACGAGATTAAATGGCAAATAAAACTATGCAAATCAATCTGCCAGAGCTAGATATTCTGCCAGGTTTTTCTTCTTTTACATGGAGCCAGAAAACTTGTATTCTTTTTCAACTGTTACTTTTTTTTTTTTTTTGAGCATACACACAATGTTAAGATTTTGTCACATTAGGCAAAAGGAAAAATGGAGGTCTGAGGAAGAAAACAAACATAAAAACACAGGTGATCTCAGTATTATCTAAAGAAATGTACTTAAAAATAACTTAACTAAAAATAATTTTACTTAAAAATAACATAAAAATTACTTAAAAATAACATTTCATTTTAATGTTTTTTGTTTAAAATACAAATTTGTATTGTATTTGTTTCATGATGAGGGATTTCTTTTTATCTCTTTCTCGGTTTCATATACTGTGCATGCAGTTTTAGTGCTATCTTCCTTTTTTAGGATAATCCTAGAAAATAAAAGGGAAAACTATGTTTGAAGGAGAGGATTTTTATGATTTAACTGAATAGCCTGTAGTAGCTCCTAGAAGAGAGAACCAAAAGGATGTTTTATCCAGTTGAAGCTAATTTTCTTTCTAATGTCATGTCTATTTATGTGGAAATCATATATTTCAGTATGTGTATTATTTTTCTGAAGATAGAAATGACTGTAAAGTAAACTTCTGATATTTGTTTCTTGAATTATAAATTGGCATTCATTCTGTGGTCTGTTCATTGTGCAACAATTCACCATTTTAAAGCTGTTTTAGATTTCATCTATTTGTAAAGCAGATGAATTAAAGCACTATTTAAGCATTTATTATACAACAGTGACTCTTGTTTTTCCAGGGAAATCTAAGTGCAACTCTAGCTGTGACTTGATATGCCATGATTGCTTGTTGAAACTTTTAATAGACTGTATACTTTAGATAAGAAGTAGGAAGGAAAATCTGTAAAATAAAACTTTTTTGTTTTTCAAAAAAGAGAAAAGTAGAGGTGGTCAAATATATAACTTAACAAATATATAACTTAATTTATAAAATTTTCCTTGAACTGAAATTTTCATTTGAGATTAAATAATTAGCCAAAGCTTTATATCATCCCAAAGAAACTGTCTGGCACCAATGCTAGAACTGGCATGTGTATATATATTTTTTAATTTACTTTGTTTCTGCAAGCATTCAAGGGAGGGAAAGGAGTCTCTCCTTTCTGAAGGAGTAAATTTCACTTTGCAAGATGGCTTCTCCTGTGATACAAAGTTATACAGATGTTTAGAGGGCTTCTAGGTTAAAACTCATGATTTTTCATGCAGATCAGTAAATATTAAATGAGTCAATACTCCTGGTTTTATTTTTATCTGAATAACATGACTGCAGAATTTCAATTAAAAAAAATTAAGAGAAGGTTGCTAGTTAGGAATGATTGATGAGAAAATGTAAAACTGCAGTTTTTTGCTTTCACAATTTTATAATACCATCCTTAGTACTAAACTTTTTTTCTATTAAAGCTAAAGAAAACTCAGTTTGTTTCTCCATAAGAGTGTTTCTGCTATGCTTTATGTGTGGAACTCATATCAGTTCAGTTAGGAAGTGTATGTATTCAGGACTGGTAGCACTAGCAATTTGATTGAGAGGTTATAGTTATGTAAACCATAGATTTATATAGTAATGAAGTGTATGTACACATGCAGAGAGAGTATTCCTACTGTCTATTTTAGGCTATTTAACTTAAATATAATTCAGAAGACTAAAATCAGGAGCTGTATTTTGTATTACAGTCAATGGATAGCGGTAGGAAATCTATAGAAGAACAGTTTAGGATAAACCTTGGAAAACATCTTAAAATGCCCTAAGGTATTGTATACATTTTGAATACCATTTGCATAGTATATATGATAATGTGGCATAAAGTGATATAAACTAAACTTTCAATGGATAATATTACTCATGAAGGCAAAACTAATGAGCTATGCAGGTTATTCAGAACAAGTGCCCTTCAAAGAACATATACCAAGAGAAACTATTCCATCTTGTGCCTATGCATCATTTTTTACAGAAATGCTGTTTTACAAGTGCTGTAGCAATTTAAACATTTGTGCTGATAGTATTTTATTTCTTTTTACCCATAAAAACATCTATTTGCTTTAAAGTCATGTTCAAATATGTGGTATACTTAAAGACATAGTCTCAGAAAATTCGCTTGTGAAATCATACATCTCAAGCAATTAAGATATGAAATATAAATAAAGGCAGGTATCAACTATTGATGTAGTTATTAGTTAGAAGATGGCTATGAAAAGAAATTTTGATTTTATGCTACATCAAAAATATGTAACTTTTCTTACTGTAAAATGAAATTCTGTCTGTACTTTTTCAGAAATATATTGATTTTGGCAGTGTTTCTGTAGGGAAGATTTCTGTAATTCAACATTAGAGAGTGGCTAGAGCATCGCTCTACACCATGAAATTCTCGTGCTGATTCAGGTTATATTTTTGTGTTAAAGAAGTGGTTCAAACACTGGAGTCTGTAGGACTTTATGCCCTAAACACTGAGCTGAGAAAAGTTTCATTTTTCAACCCTTGCTCTAAATGTTTTTACTTGGAATCAGCTCTTCAGTGAAACAGATTTATCACCTACAGGCTTAAAAAAAATAATCATTGAGACCACCATCTTTATTGATTTAGAGAAATTCAAGGAGAAAAATATAATTTTCTGTTGGAGAATTTTTGCATTTCTTAGTTCATTCAAAATTCATGTTAAGCTGTGGAACAAAGGCAGGCCTTTAGACACTGAAAACATGTAATAAGAAAGATTTAATCATGTTAAAATTGATACAACTGTAAAAGTCTAGACATTTTCACATATAGGTCTAACTTAGGGTGAAATGTGTGTGTGTTCATAACCATTTGCCCTTATGGCAACTCCATAATGAAGCTGAAATTCAGGTTTCCAGTTTAACAGGGAAGGCTCACTATGCGTGAAGAATACAGATGTTTATTAGTTTAAATTATGTGTATGATCCTGTCCTCACTCCCCTTATTTCTTAACATTTCAATAATATCAATGGTGCTACAAAGATTCCCACTAATGAGTATCTGATCTAGAGAGTTGAGATTGGATTTTCAGATTTACTCAGTTTTGAGTATTTACTCTATTTACTCAGTTTGAGCAAAGAAATACTAACAGTTAAAACAAACGATTAAAGAAATGTACAGAGAGCATCATGATTTTTTGAGCTTCTTAAATAAATTAAATGGATTTCTAGACAGATAAAAAAGCTGACGCTGATATTTGCAAATTTATACCATTTAAAAGTAAAGGAAAAAAAGCGTGCAAAATTATGTTCCTGAATGCATATGATAGAAAAAGCCAGTCAGATTGATTGCCATCTTGGTAAGAGAGAGTGATGTACAATGCAGTAAGGAATTAGCAAGAATTCCTCACTTCCTCCCCCCAAAAGACAAAAGTATGTCTGTTAATCTATTTTATTATCTCCCATTTTATGGTAAGTACATGGTCACTGTTTCTGCCTCAGTTCCTGCTCATAAATATAATTATGTAAAACTACTTCAGTATTTGTACTATGGTATGCTTTCTTACTATTCATTTGCTTTCAGAATTAACATTTTACTGGAAGACAGTAAATGTTGCACAGCATATCACTTATTTATTCTAGTCAAGATGGAAGTTTCTTCCAATGGTATATTCTTTCTTTATAGCTTCATATTGTTTATATTTACCTAAAAATGTTGATTTTGGTGTACTGTTAAAAAAAAAAAAAAGAAAGAAAGAAAAAAACCCCACCCAACCTAATGAACAAAAGCAATATTGAACACACACACACACACACACACACAACTCTATCACCTGCAAAACTATATTACTAGTCACCATTTTGTTTTCCAACTTGCTAGCCTAATGATCTCTCTGAATGAGTATGTTATTTTCTTTACCAATGCATGTATATTGTGCCTGACACTGTTTTCAGTTTTATTTGTGATCAACTGACACCTTTCACTTGGAAAATGTTCAGAACATTTTAATTCTTTATACATACTATTTTAGTTTTAGCTGGGATCTCAGATTTCAATCAGTTAACATTGATCTCTTCATAGCTGTGTTATATCTCCTTGCAGTAAGTGTAAATAAATATTTTAAACATTTAAATAAACAGTATCCCAATCTGGAATTTACGGTATCTTTCAAGCTGATGAGCTGATGATTTAGTTTATTCACACTTCTTGTATTAAACTTTCAGACTTTTTCAAACGGTGCTACATCTTTGCTGCAGGATTTGGCTGAACAAACCTAGTTACGCATAAAGGAGGGCACAGATAGAGCTTGTGTGTGAGGGTGTTGGATGGATTAAATTGAGCAGCCACATGCACAAACACATACACTCACACACACACGGTGCATACTCTCACACACATACATACACACACAAACACATCTGTGCATACACATAAATACCTACAGACGCATACGCATGCATGTGTGCACACACACTCACACGTACAAATGCACAGACTGTTTCCTGACTCTGAAAGGATGTTAGGAGAATTTAGAGATGTATTTCCCACTTTGAGTATAAAAAAACAAAGGAAACCTAAATGGAGGTGTAGATGATACACTTAAGTAACAGGTAGTGTCTTAAGGACAGCAGTACGTGGTATTTCAATTATTTGAAGTCATTAAAAAGAAGGAAAAAAAAGTCAATAAACTGCATGCTGGTAAGGAGTAGGAATTACTTTTAAAAAGCTATGTGATCAGAATTCAGCATTTGGAGGCAATTTTGTTGCCTGTTTTATTCTTTTTGTAGCACTCAGATTGCTCAAAGTTAGCAGAAATCATTTAGAAATTCAAACCAAACTGGACATCACAATTCCTGTGCACTCTCTAACCTGTGGCTTTATTAACTAGAACAGGGTTACAATTATTCACAAGTGTATTTAGTCAAGGGAGTTGCTTCCAGCTGATAAGACCAACTATTGCAATATTTTAACCTTAGTCAAGTGAAAGAATTAAGGATTTATTGAAAATCTTAAATATTCAGAAAAATAAATACTGGGAAGTATACTAAAGGAGATTGATGGAAAGTTTATTTTAAAATCCAGTAATTCATTGTACTTATTTCAATGTTTAGGTGAGAATATTTGCCATTCAGGCAGGGGGAAAATCCAAAATACCAAATTGTGAAAGCATCTTACGTAGTGTACAGTCTAAATCGTACAACCATGAAATTCTCTGCTACGTATTTTGGCCTTTACCACAGTTACCAATTATTATTATATGTATTATTAAGATGTCTTTAATATTTGTTATCGTACTCTATTTATATCATACAAATTTAAGGAGAGAGTTATCATAGTGGAATATCAAATACAGATTGTATTTCAGAAGTATGTCAGCTTGAAAAGGGAAAGGAAAATAAACTAATGTCTCATGATCTCTCATTGTTTTAATTCCTTATTAATTTGTCATTCTTGTAGCCATCTTTCTTGTTTTGATTGCATGATGCTGAGGGATGTCCTGTAGAACATCGAATGACTTTATTTCGGTTACCATTCTGTCTCTCATCACATGCTGCTATTTGAATCACAGATGTTAATTTCTTTTTTCTTAATTTCTGTGAAGTAGAAGAAGCTTTATTTCTCTCTCTACCTTAGTGGCAGGATAACCACAACCTTCTGGTTTATTTATTGTGCACTCCAGATGTTTAACTGCCCCATGTCATGGCACAGCTCACAGCAGAACTCAGGATTCCCTGTCACCGCACTCCTGCAATGGTGACCTGTGGGCCATACATGCAATTCAGACCTGCTGACCTCTGTTTTTCCATTAGTTTCTCCAGCTTAAAATGAAATTTTTGATCTTTGCAATTACATTGCTTTGTAGAAAGTGGAAATCTTGAAGGGCAAAAAGCATTTACTTAGGGAAACTAAGGTTGTTTTCATCACTTCCAGGGCTCCTCAGCAATATCACAATTTTTAGTATTTCCGCAGTGTCCAAAATATTCACCCAAAATATGAGCCAAAAGATTTACTCTGAGATTACTAGTAACATATGAATATTTATATTTAGCATTGGCAGTAGTGGACAAATGAGCTCTTCAGTAAAAATCATCATACTTGTTTTTATGGCTGTGGGCAATAAAAAAGAAAATGTGATCTCTTGTGCTGTATTTCCTTTGAAGCTGGGTGCCAACCATTGGAGAAATTTTAATAGGAACAATAATGTAAGAAACTTTATTTCTGGATCAGAAGAGTTTGTTACACTCGGAAAAGGTGTACTCTTAATTAGCTGCTGTCAACAAGCTGTCAGAAAAATGGACAGGTTATTTGCTAAGTTAAAGAAACTGATTCTGTTTTGAGTATGTGTCATAACTGCCAAATCGAGTGAAATGTTTTTTATCATGAGACACAATCATTAGCACAATGAAAGCAAATGATATGATAATCAGTAATTTACGAACTTGATATCTCAAAGATAGTTTTTTTCTGAAGAATAATATAAAATGTTTTTTTAATAGATGTTATGTGTGAAGACAAAAATTACAGCATGGAATGGAGGAATACACATCTTAAAATATTGGTTTGCATTCTATTGTTAATACAAAGGCACTGCTAAGAATAACACTAGGCCTCATATAATTGCTAAACTTTTTTTGGTTCCACTAGTTCATCATTCCATTGAAATGTAATTACTTTTCCTCCATATTAAGTTTAGTTTGGGATACAGTTCTGCTGCTGCTTTCAAGTTTTCTAGACGAAAAACGTAGCTTATTTGTTTTGGTTATAAGTCGGTCTTATAAGTGATTCATTTAAAAGCCTTCAGCAAAAAATACCGTGAGATGATCCACTACTTGTTCTTACTATGTGTATATTAATTTGTTACTACAAGCAATTTTACTGTGACATCCTGTCTGCAACTACAGTTGTTTTTACTGTTAAGGTTTTTCTCATTGATTAAAGTAAAATTGTAATTTAGAAAACAAGTAGTAAATACACTATTATGTAATTTTTTTCTGTTTTTCCTCCCTAAACAGTGCACTCTCTTGCAGGATGTATTATTGCAGGACTATTCTTGCAGGATATATTATTAAAACCATTGTTTATGGATAACATGTTTTGGAGAAGCTCTTGTCATTTTTGTATTTATTGATTTCTGATCATTCTTTTACAATGACATCTCAAAGTATGCTATATTCTCTTTATCTATTGATTACTACTCCTCTAAATGGGACTAATGATACCATGCTTTCCATAACTGGTTATGCCGTGGCTCTGTTGAACAACTGTTAGAAATAATTAGCCTGGGAATTTGAATTACTGCTTAATTCATTATGTTTCAGTAACACTGATTTCATTAATATCTCTCTGTCCTTGAAATGACCAGCAGAGTGAAACCTCTCAGATTGCTGGTGATAACTATCATAAATTTTTCTCCAGTTTTGCCAATAATCTAACACATTTTCCTTGAAGGTCAAAAATTCAGTAAGCAGCAGTTTGTTTGGTTGGTTTTTTTAGCTTGCTGCAAAAACATCTGGGTCTATTGAGAAATTTTACATAATTATATGGTTTTTGTGTAGAAATATTTAATACCTGTATAGTTATGTTAAATTTCTCAATAAAATTCACCACATAAAAATACACAAGATTTTCAATATTATTAACTGTTAACATTTTTAAGCTTAAATTCTAACATACCCAGTTCCCAAATCTGTTTGTTAATATAATTGTCATTAGCTAGCAAATGAGAGGTAGGATTGTCTCTATTTTATTGCAGTTGTGATGAAAGACCTCCATTTAACTGCCTTTTGATTTTTATTGTATCTATTGGACAAATAACATTTCATCTTTAATCTTTTGAGTTAGTATTAAATACTCTGTATGTTGAACTACTGAATGTAATAGTTTCTTCAGTTTCACATCTAAGCTGGTGTTCTGTAGAACATGGCTTGTTCACAGCTTGTAAACCTACTGACCAAAATGGTAATTTAAGTAATATATCATTTGTAGAGTGAAAAGTCATTTGTCTGCACATGTATAACCATTATTTTAGTTACCAAAACAACTTTAATTATCTTGCTCTCCTCTACATGAGTCCATTGTATTGACCTTAAAGGCAGTCCTTTCTAACAATACGTAACATGCTAGAGACAATCCCTGTTCTGAAGTTCTATTTTTGGACATTGCTTTTTGTTTTTAATGTTTAACTAAATAGGCATGAAACAAAAACAGCATAACGTCTAAAAGGATAGGACCTAAAATGGCAAAAAAACAGTGTGTGTGTATGTGGGGAGCAATTTCTGGAAATTATATGAGAAGTTAGATGTTCTTAAATTGGCAGTTACTAACTTGTTATCAGCATCTTGACTTTAGACCCTTTCAGTATTACTCAGGACTAAGCAGCTGCAATTTTATGTTCTGGACTGAGAGAAAGAATGAAGTATAACGTTGCCAGACATTGTACTGCTAGCTTAATTCTGATATACTTACTTCTGCAATATTTGGGCATCACTTTCCTAGAAAAGCTTGCCGCATGCAATCTGAGATCCGAGCTCTAAAAAAAAAATAAAAAATCCTAGTTTCAGTGGAAAACATCACAATAAATAAATAAATAAATAAATAAATAAATTGGTCATATTCTTACTCAAATTTGAATTGACTTGCTATTTATCAATAACCAGCAAGCAGGATGGTAGATGCAGGAAGAGATTGAGAGAGGCAGACTTTAAACCCTGTAAAGCTTGTTGTCTATTGTCCCACAGATAACTTTCTGGTTAAGATCCTTCCCTTGAAATTTTTTTTCTTCCAGTCACCAAGAAAGGCTCAAAAGATGTATGTTAAATTCTCTGATTAAAGGAAGCATCTGGAAAATCCAGTTTCGCCTCTCCCTTGTCATAAACTTCCATATTTGAGGTTCATAATGGCGCTTGGTTGAAATTATGTATGCAGTTGCTTTACTGAATCTGATAAATATTTAAGTTAACATTAATCTTAACAAGTAGACATCCTTAGTATGTGCTTAAATTATTTGGGGCAATAGATGCATTTTTCCTCTTCTGGATTTCAGTTTTGTGTGTGTATATATATCTATGTATATACATATTTTATATATATATATATTCTTTTAATGCTTCTGAAGTTTATAAGAAAGGTAAGTAGGATCTTATTTAATTTAAAACATTTTTGAAAACTCTGTGTTTTTACTTAACTATGATAAAAATCAGGTCACAAAACCACTCTGTGACCAGGCACAGTATTTTTTCACTTTGAAGATGTTTGCCTATTGATGTAGCTACTTCATTATTATGAATAGTCATGTTTTTTTGTCCAGCATATACACTTCATAATTTTCTTGAATATCTACACTTGCTACTTAGACTGTAATAACTCTTCACATTGTTACATAATTCTGATCACAGACCACACAGTGCAGTGGAGTTTTAACCTTCTCTATCATTTTCTGTAGGCAGCTCAAGGTGGTGGTCACAGAACCCTACTGTATGGCCATGCTATACTACTTCGACATTCGTTTAGTGAAATGGTAGGTAAAAGTGCACTTGCGCATTATTGAATAACGCTAAACTCAAGTCTTAATAAGCATTTGAAATAAAAAAAATATATATAAATTCAGAAGTATAGCCAGGACAATGCTTTAAAAAATGTCTAATAGCTTAAAGAGTCTCAACAGAATGTAAGTGGCCTTAGATTTTAAATGCAGGTTTTTCAGTCCGTTTCCCTCAAATGTAGCTGAAAAGCTCCTTTAATGATGGATTATTTCTGTGTCCTTAGGAATCCAATTTAATGTTTCATTCCATTAGATAGTGGCTGCTGTCCAAGAAGAATTTGTCATAATGCTTTTTCCAGAATTTTTTTAAAAATTATTGTTTTTTTTTTCCAGAATATTTTATAAGATAAGGGTTTCCTTTTAACATTGTTCCCAGACGCTATGCCCACAAATGTGCTCTCTTCAGGCCAGCTTGTATGGGTTTTGTTTCATCACATTGTAGAACTGGCAGATTTTAACTTTTATTTTCTAGGGATCTTTGACATGATAGGGGAAAAAGCTAGCCATGTAAGCATAACTAATAAGAGGTTGAAGCAAGGAGAGGTGAAGAAAGCTTCTTTTCTCATTTTTCCTGTACTGGAAGACTCTACATTAGTCTTTAATCTCTGTTGCTTACATTTGTGAACTGTATAAATCATAGTTGCTGTGATATACCAGAGTTGCAAGTATGGAGATTATTACTTTTTGACATTCTTCATATGTTTTCATAAAGCAAGCATATTACAGCAAGACTGTAATAAAATACTTGCTTGTTCCTATCTCATAAACTTTGTATGTGATACTTTGCAGTTTAGAGGGTGGCAGTTACCTTACACAGAGAAATACATGCTGAATTGGAAAATGATTTTAATGGTTTTAGAGAAGTCAGGGAGATCGTGTATACAAATGACACCATGCTTAACTTATCCAATTATAAAAATTTAAGCGCAGTTGGATGGCAGGATAGAGTAATGTGAACATAGCATCAATTTGGGATGTGTGTCAACAGATATTGTTCTTTGTTTTCAATAACTTCACTGTGTTTTGCAGTATTTGACATGTCTAACAACATCAAGATCCCAGACGGATAAACTTGCATTTGATGTGGGGCTACGAGAAAATGCAGCAGGTATGCCAAGTTATATTCCAAGAAAGACATGTCACACATTTCTACTTTACAAAGAGGCATTGTGATTAATGGCATTATAAGCTTGTGAATGTCACATTTATTTGTTTGTTGGAAATAAGATGACTGTTTTTCAGGAAAAAAACCTACAGTTAATTAACTGACTTTGTATAAGAATGTACGAGTGTCTCTGCAAATAAACTGAGTTATTTGCACTTGCTGAACTGCAGCAGCACTGGTGATAATAGTTGAAGTACAAATTTCTGCCCAACAAAATTAAAACAAATTTGATGCATTTATTTTCAAATTTTGTATTTTGGAACTTGCAATAGAATTAATATATGACAAAATAATTTTTTTATTATCAGTGCATTTATAATATACATTGTAACCATGCAAAAAAAGAAGTATGCAACACAGGAAAACAGAAAAAAATGTAATGAAAGCATTGCTAAAAGAATTGAAGGAAAATAGAAATATAAAATGATGAAAATAACAATGGGACAGAATGGGAGAGAAACAACAGAAACCAGAAATGATGAGAAAGCTTTAAAATCTAATTAATAGATTTCCAGGAGTACTGCCAGAACAAGTGTTTGTCATAGAAACTTTTTTTTTTTAATTGTACTTCCATGAAATCACATATAAATGCTCAAATGCCAGTAGGAGCTGTTAAATGAATTTAAAAGCAGTCCAGCACCCAGAGCCTCAAATAACTGTATGTGCAGAATTAACAGTTGCTGGAACTAAAGAGCACTGCATCAGAAAGTAACAAGTGACCCTGTGGGGCCTATTCAGAAACATACACCTTGAAAGGAGAAATCTAAGTATCTATGTTTATATCTCAATAATGTGAAGCCTCAAATAGGAGAAATGTTAGTTCCATTAATATCAACATGGTTTTTATAGTTTTTTCAATTATTTTGAAAGTAAATTAAAAACTAAGATTAATTGGTGATGGAGAGGCACTGCCATGTAGGTATTACTGTATCTGTGGACTATGATCTTTGAAACTTCCTTCTCAGGTGGCTCTCGCAGTCTAGATATTTTGATATCTTTGTGGCTATCTGTTTTGAGTGAGTGAAGTTTTTATTTCAATCTTTTGTAGCCATACAGAAAAGGATCTCAGACAGACATTAGCAGCCTGTTACTTGATTTGATCTTTAGATGCTGCCTTAGTAGATTGAGACCATTTTCTTTAGTCATGTTGATACTGGGAATGCATGTATGCTGTTTTTCTAAAAATAGCTTCAGTGAAATCAATCTTCATAATTCTACTACTTCAAAGTTATTGTGCATGTGTCTGCTGTGCCCATGAGACTTTGTAATGAATATCTGTAGTTGTCAGATATGTCAAATTTGCTTTACTGCACATGTACCAGATGACCCTTGTACACACAGGTAAGATATAAAAATCAAGTGCTTAGTTGTGTTTCTGTGCTGAGCATTTTGATAACTACTGTATGCTTTTAAACCTCATAAACTGAACCTCTTAATATCACTTCTCTGTAATCATGTGTTCTGTAGTGCTCATGGCATTGGTGCCGGAATTGATGTTTATAGTTTAGCAATATTGTAGAGTTATGAAGCATTTGTTTCCAAATTCTGCATTCTGTAACATAATTGTAGCTTAGAGTGGAAATGATACAAAAGATGAAGTGAATATAAACATGACCATTAAGCAAAAGAAGATGTAAAAGGTGATAATTAAGACTGAGGTATCTGTCAGCAATTTATTGGCTGTGGGAACCTTGAAGGGAAAGAAGTTCTGGGCAGTGTTTTGTAAGCAATTAGTTTCGCAAAAGAAAAATCTGCATGGACTGAGAAATGAAATGGCAAGTATCTTTTAAAACAAATTCTTTATTATGCTTTTTCAATGTCATATAAAAATATCCTTAAATTTCCTGGGAGTTGTCTGTTTGGAATACCCTTGATAAGTATCTCTGTTTTTTAGGTGAGGCATGCTGGTGGACAATACATCCTGCTTCTAAACAGAGGTCAGAAGGAGAAAAAGTTCGAATTGGTGATGATCTTATCCTAGTCAGTGTGTCTTCCGAAAGGTATCTGGTAAGTTTGTTTATTTAGGAAGTACACACACAGAGGGGATATCCTGAGAAGACACAAATTGCCCTAAGGAGGGAAAAAAAGGTTGGGGTTCTATTACACAAACTCTTAAAACCAGATCTTTCAAATCTAGGAAATGATGCCTGGTTCTAATGCACTTTTTTCTCAGTGAAAGGTTTCTTCGTCAGAAAACTGATTGTTTGCATGCATTTACCGTGAGATATTCTTCAGCATTCTCCATCTTTGGGAGATGTTATTTTTGTAACTGGAAGACTTCTGAGCTGAAACTGTAGTCTGCTGATTAGATTTAGAAAAGAGTTTGTTTCGAAGCAAGTCAATAACAATTTTATGAAGAATGTGTGTATTTCTACTTTATTATGCATTCCTACTCTGTTGAGAATGGAATACCTTTTAAATATTTTTACACATTTGTCTTTGATTCTTTTTCTGTTTCTATCTTCTTGTTTCAGCATCTCTCCATGTCCAATGGAAGTATTCAGGTGGATGCCTCCTTTATGCAGACACTATGGAATGTACATCCTACATGCTCAGGAAGTAACATTACAGAAGGTTTGTATGTTATTTTCTTTATTTAGAAATTTATATACTTCACATGACTTTTCATAAAAATTGAAAATGAAAAAACACTGAACATCAAACCAAAGAGCTTAATAAAACTACAGAAAATGAGCATAGGAGAGGAGGGTAATGGAAGGGAAAAGGGAAATAAGATACTTTAGCTGAGTTAACTGAAGAAAAGCTAAATGAGTGATATAATTCTAGATTAACAAAGCATAAAAAGCTGAATGAGACATGAAGACCAAGAGAGCAACAGATGAGTTTATAGTATTCAGTTAAATTTTGGGGGAAAGGGACTGCAGAATAACAAAAGCTAGTAAACTTAGACTTCGTAGAGGACTTTAAATCACCCTGTAACAGAGATAACAGAACAGAGCTGCAGGTACATGCAAAATGGAAAGCAGGTTTCTGACAGTTCCTATTTCATTTTCCTCATCATGTTTTTTTAAGAATATTTGCTCAATATCCTTTCTGGATTTCAGAGCCATGCTTCCTGATAATTGTCTGTATCTCCGTAATAGTCACTGAAAATGAGCCATCTAAACTGATCCTCTTAGTCAGCCTTAAATCCCACATCGTATGGTCAGGATTCCTTTGTATATACGTAGCTGCACTTGTCAACCATGTTTGAGAAACCTGATTCTGTAATGAAAGGCTCATTCAATCATTATTACTCCTTATTTCAGTGCCATACTCTACACAGACTGGTGTGAGATTACAGAAAAATCAGTGAAGTCTGAATATACTCAGGGAGTTTTTACAAACTGAAATGTAATTGAAAAAATTATATATGACAGGTCCTGCAGACCTTCACAAAGCAGTGTTTTATAGAAAAGAGAACTAAAACCTTTGGTGAGATTAGAATAGTACAAGAAAAGAAATGAAAGGATAAAAAGCTATGATTCATGTTCAAGTTACTCAAGTGTGAATATCACAAAGAATAGCAGATTTTCAGCAAAACTGTATCAAAAATAGTATGTGCCGCAGAAGGCAGAGGAAAATTAGTGACTTTTCTATATTCTTGCTAGTTTTTATGCATGAGAAAATGTATGAGGCGTTGGAAATACAAGAGAGATTCCTGATGTAACATGACAAAGTGAAGAGGCAGTTTGGAAAATCATCAAAACAGTGTTTCTGAAAGAAACCAATACATAAATTCATCCAAGGACAACTTGAAAGAAATAAAAATAAAAATTGAAAAGAAATAGATGAGTAGTCAGTGCTTCAAAAATAAAAATATTATTTTAGGAGGGATACAAAAGACCCATCACACATCAGTGTTACCAAACAGGATTTAAAGTAAAACCTACTCTCTACTATCCTCTTACTTTGTGCATGCACACTGTAAATTCAGAATATTGGCATTTTCTCATCCAGATAGCCTGAATATTGGAGCAACAAAGATCGTTGAGGTTGTGATATGTCTTACGCACTAAGGACAGATGATCTGGTGTTGCTTTAAATCACAAAACTCACATTAGCAACATGATGACAAACATTGCACCTTACCTCTGCTGTTCTTTGTTCAAAGTATCAGCCCTCCATGTTCATGAATGATAACAGTCCTCAAGCCAGGAGTGGATCATTTTATATCACTTAGCTAAATCCCTCAAACTCATCACTTTTTGGCAGATCTGATCTTAATCTCATAAATACTGCCCTAATACTGTTGTTCTAAGAAAAACTATTGCCAAATTCATTGGCAATATTTTTTTGAATGCAGACCACTTTTAAAAGATAACTGATTACTATACATGAGATTTCCAGGGATGTACAGCTCTCATGTTAATTTGTAATTTTAATTACTACACATTAAATTTGGACATTAACTTTCCTATGGGGTAAGCCATGTATTGCATTAAAAGACAGAAAATAAAACTCAGGTGTGTGTGGATCTGTTAAAGGGATCTGTGTGCCTAACTTGTCAGTATTGACTTCATTCTATTTTTCCATTAAGGGTAGGTATTGGGAAGTAAAACATCAATGGAAATAATTCCATTTACTTGGTCCTTCCTTTGTAAAGTTGTTTAGATTTGTTAAAACTACTCTTTTAATTTTCAAGGATTTTACTGCTGATACTATGCATGTGTGTATGGATATATATAATTACATTTATATTTTACTATTCTTTTTCATAAATGTGTGTATGGTAGCATAAAATAAGTGAATTTGTTTGCAGATGTATAAGTTAAGACCACATTTTGAAAATAATTACATGAGTTGAGCAAAGTGTTTATACATGGCTTCATATAACATACCTTAACTGTGCAAGCTATTCAAGTTTTTCTTTCTGTCTCAGAATTTATTAATTCTTCTTATGCAAATACTGTAGTTCAGTCTTTCATTGCTTACTGCAGCAGAGATCTGCATATTCATTCTGATACATAGTCAGAAAATGAAAATAATTCTGGTTCTCTTGTATGGTCTTTGCATTATGTATGTGTTTTATTAATTGTCACCTGGATAATTACAAGTTACTGTTTTCCCAATTTACAAACTAATATTGTCAGCATAGTATGTAGGTTGCCTTTCTACCCCTCCTACTTATATGTATTTGTCTTTGTTCTTTGTAAAGGCATTAATTTAACTTACAAGGTCAGAACAGTTTGGACTGAGGGTCTGATGAATCATTCTCCTCCTACACCTTTTTTTTTTCTTTCTTCTTCTTTTCTTCTGTGAGGCAAAGTGCCTACTTTTGACCTGTAGTCTTTGTGTTAAGAGGGTTATAAAGTTAGCCTCCATTAAGCTTAATCTTCAGAACAGGTAAGTGTTTTTCTGTTGTCACCTGCCACTGCTGTGCAGTTTTGATTTTGACACAAATATTAAATGTCAGGACAAGCTGATAAACCCACCAAATCATTCTGTGTTGTGAACATGTAGATTTAATTAATGGGAGGAAAATTCTTGATAATGTCCAAGACCACAGGGTTATATATTCAATTTGGCTTTTACTTAAAGCATTCAATTTTCAAAACAGTACTTATTGCAGAAGTTCTCATTTTCCTTTTCTGTCACAGAATCCTATTTTGATAGGATGTTGTTTAGAGTACTTTAATGTACTTTAGAGTATTGCTTTCTTTTTACCTTAATTTTCACCAGAGGTATTTTTAGTTGAAAAAGATACTATAAATAATACATTTTTGCAAAGCAAATTTGTTTTACTTGTTTAACTTAAATGATGAATAAATATTTAGAAAATAAATTTTAGCCAGAGATTTAGATTTTTTTTTTTTTTTAAGGAGGGGATTATTTTCGTTTCGTCAATGTTTAAACAAATGAGTGAATTTGATTCTTCTACAGGATATCTTCTTGGTGGGCATGTAGTACGTTTTTTCCATGGCCATGATGAGTGTTTGACCATTCCATCTACAGATCAGAATGATTCACAGCAAAAGTGAGTGGTGGTGAATTTTTATGTTTTCTTCTCTCTTCACCAAAAAAAAGGAAATTGTAGATTGTCAGTTGAATTTGAGATTAGATAGGGTCTAATTAAACTCTCTTGAGATTAATCTTTAATTAGGCGTTGAAACTGTTAGAAGTTAAGAGACCTACTAAAGCAGAAAATCATTCTTAAGTTCTTTTATTGCTGAAATTAAGGTAGTTGTTTTCCACCAGGATTTCAGCCTACTATGTTGTTTATCTTTAATGTGGACTAGTATTAGCAGGAGGTAAGCAGATATTAGCAGGGGAATATGGTATTTAAAAAAATTGTTCTAGAAAAATCTCTGAAGGCTCACCCTCTAAAATGTCTTTTCTATTTTGTGTTTATATATTTTGCACCTTTTTGCATGTTCTTGCTCTCTCAAATTTGCTTACTATATTAGGATAATTAAATTGTATTTAGCTAGACTAAATCATGTTTGTATGAAACTTAAATGTACACTTACTATATGACTTATTGTTAGAATTTAACATATAATATTTTGATTATAATCAAAACCACATAAAACAAAAAATTTTAATAAAAAATTAGCAGCGTTAAAAAATTCTGGTCAACAAATAAAATCACCAGCATAGGAACAGGTCACTAAGGATAGTACAGTGCTGCATTTAGAAAAAGCTGAAAAAGAGATGGAAAATTTAAGTAGTACAGGAATTTAAGAAGTAAAAGAGGTGAACAGAGAGGTAATAGATTATGGTGGCCAAGTCAGGCTTCCATGAAGGCATGCTTGAATTCACCAAGAAGAAATGAAGGAGATGAAGGAGAATGGAAATGGATTACTAGTTCTGAGAGGAAGAGGTCATTAGAGTCTGCAAAAAGTAACRTCAATAAAGTGAATGGGACCACAGAGTGTCTAGCTGAAAATGGAAAAGAGTTACTGCAGACAGTTACTGTGTATTCAATATATTCACTGACTTTGGAGATGAAGATTAAGTGATTGCTAGGTTTTTTGTTGTCTTGTATTTTGATTCTAGAGTATCAGAAACGTTATTATGGAAGACAAGGTGAGTAGGAATTGCTACTGTCTTTTCTATGAGGAATATGTCTTCCTATCCTTATGGTGCACTGTAATTTTGAAAATTTTGAAATTGCTTATGCACTCTTAAACATGGCTCCTGAATAATGTATAAATGTTGATCTACAAGTCCATCTTCTTACAAAGATATTGGATACATATGCCGCCTCATGCTCCTGTTTCCTTCATGTTAATATTTAGCTTATTCCTCTAATCTATTGGTGTTGCTCAAGAAGCAAAATATCAGACAAATTACCACCTTAAGTGTTCTCGTCAGCAAAGTTGTTCTTGTTTGAAGAGTAGCTGTATTGAGGAAAACTGTTTTGAGAAAGTAATCATCTTACTGTGTGGATCTTTCTATTCTCTGTGCAATAATTAATGATTGAAGACATATACCACTTCTGATTTTGCCATAAATTGACTAAAAGAAAGTGAAATAGATTATCTCTTAATTCAGACTTGACCAGTGTTAATGTTCAGTGAGTGCCGGATTCAGGGTTAGCTTGTGTCTTCAGGTGTGCCTGAAGGAGTCAGTGAAAGGTATGGTATTTTAATGGGATAAAAGTGAACACACTGAGTAGTAGATGCTTCATTTCAAGTGAGAAAGTAGATGCTCAGACAAGAAAAAACACAGCTTTGATTTTTCAAGTTGAGTTCCAGGTCTCATAGTTGCACAAGAGCAACGCTAAACAGATTTTTTTTTTTTCCTGGTAGCTATTGAAATAAGAGAAAACAGTAGAAATTCTGTATTTCAAAGTAGAACTTAAATTCAGAAGAGACTGAATGACACATAGGTTGTGACATTTGTACACAWGTACAGTATTCCGTCAAGTTTGCCAAAGCAAGATAGCAGATTTTAAATTCCCTTGCAGCAAGTTTTTTAGGTCAGTAAGCACAATAGATGTCTGGCTGCCTTGCACACTAAGGCGGATTAGTCCTGTCCACAGAAATATATGTGAGAAAGTTTGTCATCTTTCAGTAATCATTCATGTCTTGTCATCTGAACTCCAGAATTTGTATAATCTTTCTCACTGAAATATAATGGATAATTGGAATGGTCTTGTCCTGGAACTCAGTAATCTTAAATGATAACTTTTTAAATAAAATCTTTCTGTATTGGACTATTAGAAACAGCTTTTTGTGGAGTGGAAACATAATCTTGTGCTAAGCACCAAAGTAGAATTTGACCATTTTTTATCTTAGCCATCTTATGATACAGTCATTCTTCATTCTGCATTATTCTGGGTTTTTCAGTTTGATCGTCTTTGTGGTTTGAGGTCAATTCCAATTATTCTAATTAACTGAGAAACATCAGAACTGTTTTCTTCTTGTCCTTTCCTCACCCCTTTTTCCATTTGGGAAAGGGAAACTAGGTTACATGAGTTACTATTCTTACCCCTTATAAACCTGCAACAAAATTTATCATTAGAAATTGATGAAAACATTTAGGAACTTTTAGGAATAAGCATGAATCAAGTAACCTGTTAACCTGTTAACAGGCTCAGAGAGCCTCTCCTTTAGGTATGAATGAACAAATATATGAATAGAAAAGAACAACAACCATAAAATTCAGAAAAACAAAAAACAAAAAAGGCTGCGTGCTTATATGGCCCCATGAAAAATTAAAAAAAAATCAAATTATTTAAAGTTATTGCAGTTCTAAAAAAAAAAAAAAAGGGTTAGTGAATCAGATTTGTTTTGCATCTAGAATGATTTTGCTTATATGCATGAACCTTTCTCTCTTGCTTGAAGTATGAAGGAATGTACTGCAGTGTATTATAATTATTAAGAATATGAATTACTTACAGGTGTCTCCTTAAAGAGCTCAGACAGTTTTGAACCACACTCACCATACACACATAATTTCTGTTCAGCTGGAGCTTCCACTGAGCATTTGCCACCAGTAACAGAACATTTCAGAACATTTCAGTTTATTGTCTATTGATATTGGGATAAACCGTTACATAATACAGTATGGGGGACAGCTTGCTAATTGCATTTGTGAAGCAAGGCCGTGTGGAATCCATTCTAAAAAGTTTCCTGAAAACAGTAATCTTACCGATAGCCTAAAAAGTACACGATGTTTGCTTTAGATCCTTTCCAGACTTTGTCATGAGTAACTCTTTCAAGACTAGAACTCACATTACTCCAATATTTCATTGTATTTTGTCAGTTCTTTTGTGAGATGTCAGAAATCATAATTAGGGAAGACTCAGCAGAAGTCTCTTCTGATGAAACTTCACCCAGAAACGTTTTCAAAGATTTTTTTTAATATTATTATTTTCTGTTTTATTTTCAAAACGATCAATACTTTATCTGGTATAAGTCCATAAGTCATTTCAGACAGAACAATTCATTGGTTTGAACTAATAAAAAGAAGAATAGAGATATGTGAAATGCGCTTAAATGTGTTTTGTGATATTAACAATGAAATGCTCAGGGAAAAAATAATATGAAAACAAATTATTTTACAAGTTATTTCCATTCAGTCCCTTGATCGTATTGCATAAAATGAGTTCCACCAAATTAAATGTCATTTCTTTAGGTAAGGGATTCTTAAAATACATTAAAATAGGTAAACACACATCAAATTTCCAAATCTGTTGTTATGCCTAAATAAAGTATTTGACTGAGAGTTAATATTTTCTAAAATTTTGCTGTTACAGAATATAATATTTTCAACAGTCTGCATTTGATGATTGAGTAGAATAACAGTTTCAGTGCTAAAATATGTCACTAACATCCCCCAGAATCATTCAGTTAGAATTAGATTATAGTAATGGCTGAATCCCTTCACTTCCTGTTTTTGTTTCTCTGAATTTCTTAAAATTAATATATACTTTTATCAGCTTTATTTATTTTGTAAGGGTTATAATTCAAAATTTTTGTTTTATTATCAATATTTTTTCTTTTAAAATAAATGTTAGAAGTAATTCTAAAAATGAAGTCTCTAATACAGTATACATATTCATTAATGCATACAGTTGTGTTGTATTGTTTGTAATGTACTTAAAAGCATTAATATTAATATTAATCTCTTGGGAACTGTATGAATTACATATTTTTACAGCTGTTTAAGTTAACAGCAAAAGTTGCTCAGCCATTTTTGAAGACAGTATTTTGTCAACTCCTGAAAGAGTGTAGCTTTGCAGGTCAAAAAGACATGCAATTTCGAACATGTCTGGGATGTTCAGGTTGCGTATATTGCTTTCATTGAGGAGTAGGAATCTTCTTTCATCTCCATCCATTTAGCTACGGAGAAGAAGTGAGTCCTAAACAATGTACAGAGAGGTAAGTTATAAAAATAAAAAAAAAGTAATATAAATAAACACAAGATGATGATCTTCTGAATTTATCTGTAGGAAAGTGCTTTATGAAACAGGAGGAGCTGGTGTTCGAGCAAGGTCTTTGTGGAGAGTAGAACCCCTTCGAATAAGGTACTGATGTTTTTTGAACTTTGTTGTTAGTAACTCTTGTTACATTAACAGCAATTGGATTGATACAGACAGAGAACATGATTAAATATTTTTGTCCTGCTATGTGATATATGTTAGCCTGTTCATTGTTAATAATAAAAGGTAATCTACAATTATATATAATGATATGAGGAGTTTCAGTATTTTAAGATACTTCTTTACCTGTGTCCTGTGTCAAAAGCAGTGTTGCTTATGAGAAACTTCAGCTTGAGACCTTGCTTCTGGCAAAAAGTAAAATCCTTTCCTAGTTTTTACTTAGAATTTAGGAAGCACAGGTTGGAAACCGGAACAGTTATATCCCTCATGGATGTCTACCTTTTAGATTTGATCTCTTTCTGAGGTGACTAGTTACCTGTTACTTGTTGCAAATGAAACTTCAATGTATACCATATGAGCACCTAATTTGTCTTCTAACTTCGGGAGCCTTCTGTACTGTGTCTTTGTTATACTCTTGGTGTATTTGTGATTGCAAATGAAATATCCTCATAATTTATGGAGATTTAATCCCCTTTAAAATGTAGAATAGTTCTCTGGAATGTCAAGTACTCACTTTAGGTTTAATTTGTTTGTTTAGGCAGTCAACTGAATTACAGTAGTTAATTACACTGTAGTATTTTTCAGAACGCATGTAGGATTGTTTTTTTTTATAGATACCATATGTAACATCCCAATAAAACAGAGAAAGTTTATAGAAACAAGAAACTTAAACATGTTACTCCTTTCTAAGGTTTCCTTCCCAATCATTACTGTCAGTTTTGGAATTGCAGTGATGCAAATATTGAAATCAAAAACATATAGAGTATTCTTTTAAATTTTCTGAACATAGTTGAAAGCTCAGAGTAGAAATGTTAGTTTCATATTCTTCATAAATTATATTTTGTTGTCTAATATGTTTAGCTGGAGTGGAAGTAACATCAGATGGGGACAGCCTTTTCGTCTTCGACACATTACAACAGGAGAGTACTTAGCTCTGAATGAAGACGAAGGACTTGTAATGTTAGACAGAGAAAAGTCGGACACAACCTCTACTGCCTTTTGTTTTAGAGCATCAAAGGTAAACGACATTAATGCAAGTTTGTCTTAAGTATGGAACACTCAAATGCTAGATCTGAGTTGGTTCAACTACTTTATAAACTATTGAAAGAATAAAGCAATTGACAGGGATAATACGTTTAAATGCAAGGATAAATAGCTTGAATAGAGAGTAACAAAGGTTTTCTTGAAGAGATGGGATAACATGAATTCTATAGTAAATTATTAACACATTAAAAAACAAAATTGAAAACTAATACAAGATTCTGTGATTTAATCCGACTGTAATATTGTTGTAGAATCATTTTAGTTAGACAAAATGTCATTAGAAAGTCATTCCCTCCAGTTCTATCATCATTGAATTCAATTAATTGGGCAGAATTCTGCCCTTGTTATTCTTTATGCAGTGTGCTGATAGAAGAATTATAAGCAGAATGTTTCAATGCAGTTATGTAGTCAGTGATTTCTAAAGCATGTTTTCAAACTGTGCTTTAATGAGCATGCTAATTGTGTGATACTAGTTTCTTTACTGTTTCTAACTGAAAAAAAAACAGTATGGATGAGAGGGGATGAAGAATGCATACAGAGGTAGGCAGAATGAATAACTTTTTTCCAAAAAGGTGAAAGATTACTGTACCAAAGACAATGAAAAATTTGTACATGCTTTCATGATATTACTTTTAGTTGCTGTAGCTGCCACAATAGAGTTCGTGATTGGATATGAGATATTAATTGTTCCATGTAATTTTGAATGCTTTATGGTCATGAAGGGTGGTGAAAGACAATTTCAAAGGTTTGATACATACTATGTAAAATCTAGCATCTAGAGTCTTGACAGAGGCTAGACTTTTGTTACTATAGTAAAGCAAATACTCCTTTTTAGCAGGGTTAAAATAACTATGTTTATTTTATTAGTATGACTGAGAATACTTATTTTAACCAATCAGAATAATTGAAAAACTATCAGGAAATTTCCTCAGATTGCTAGATGCTCACCAAATAATTTTTTGGTTCCCTCTGTAGTGTAACAGCTATGTAAAGTAAATTGTATGTATGATGCTATGCAGGGACTTTTATAATAGCCCCTATGATAGGCCCTGTTATAAAATATTAATATTATTATAATAAAAAATATAATATTGTTATGTATATAAATATATAAAATTTAAATATATAAATGTTTATATATAAAATATATACATGCATGTTTACATATAAAATGTATACATGCATATGTATACTAAATTGTTTCTTTTCTATTGAATAAACATACCATATTTGGCTGTTGAGGTATTGCCTCAAAGACACATTTGGGAAATTTGTTATAATCCCAAATGGACTTGCACAACAGTAATTACTTGGAAGTCAGTAATAAATCAGTAATGTGTTARTCCCTTTTACTGTGTTTGTATGTAACATGATTGTTAATGCACATTTTTATATGAAATAAAAGTTCAGTATCTCATGATCCTAAGATTTGTACTCTGCTGTATGGAAAAAATAACCTCACAATAGGTTATAAATTTGCTTTTACCTAAGCCAAGAGTAAGAGTAACTGTAACAGTTTACTGTCTGGGCTGGTGAGAGCTGCACTGGGCCATGGCTGGAGTGTAAGCCTTTCCAAAACTGAAAGGAACGAACAGTGATAACAGGAGGGTTAAACCTCTTCCTGAAAAGAGAAGGATGAGGGTTTTAAAGGTGAAAAATAAACTCCAGAGACTGATCTGGGCTGTAAGAAGGTGTGGATTCTTAAGGCCAACCTGAAGAAATAGCACTGATTATATAGAGCTTGAGGAAAAAAACTGTAGAACTAATAGTTAAACTACGTATATGTAAGTGGGATTATCTTTTAATTTCTGTACATATTTCTTTGTAACTGTGCTTTCTCTTGTGCATTTTCTTGATCAAGCAATGTTTTTACTTGCTTTTACCTTAATCTGGCATGAATTAAGGGAAATTTCAAGATAACTGTCTAATACCAACATGCTTCATCTCCAGTTGTGTGCTGATCCTTAAACACAGGGTTTTGCGACACCTGGGCTGTTTACAGCAATCCTGCAATTCAGAATTATAGAATAATCCAAGTTGGAAGGGACCTTGGGCGGTCATCTAGTCCAAACTTCTGCTCAAAGCAGGGTCAACATTGAATTTAGGCCAGGTTGCTCAGAATGTACATTGCTGCAGAGTACCCAAAAGGAAATAAAACATCTCTCCATTGAGCTATTCTTCCCAATTTGAAAGCTAGCAAAGCAGTTTTTTGTGAAAAAACAGATGCTTTTTGCCAGTAGGCAGAGCTGTGTGGAGGACACCAAATCCAAGGCTTGCCAAGGAGCTTGTAACATATGGCTTAAAGTCTTATTTTTCCAACAGTTGTTATAGAGACCCTCTTACTGAAACAACATACCTTCATCTTCAATATTTTTACATACCACTTCAGCATTCTTCTGTGTTCCTGGCTTTTCAGAACCTGCAGTCACATTTGTAATGTATTTTACTTTCACTGTTTTGTTTGCTTTTGCCCAAGAACACTGGAATTTGGATTATATTATATTTTTAAAGTATAAATTCAAATTAGAATTTTCCTTAATATGTCCTTATTAGAACAGAATAGGAGCTTTTAAAAAAGTGAATGAATATGTGTAAGACACTTTTGAGAAAACATTATATTTTATGGTGCTGCTTTGAATAAAAACAACAATATGTCTTTGTCTACTGCAGACTACTGAAAACTAATTTTTCATGCACCTGAATTCTTTGGAAAACCCTGAAATTTCTAGGTTTAATATGGGGCCCACTTTTGACAAAGTTTTAAAATGTCAGCCTTTATATTTTAAGGCAACAGTTCTGCAATGTCTTGTGACCAGAGACAGCAGTTTCTCTACAACAGATGGAATCCTGTTTTGAAATGGGATGTTCTCATTGCAGCACAGTACTTGGCTCAGTATACCTCACTGAGCAGAACCCTGATGCTGCTTATATTTCTTGGAGAATAAATTAAGTGAAGAACAAAAGCATATTAAAAATGTTTATTTCTTTAAAAATTATTGTAGCTAAGAGTTAATATTTGAGATTTCTTATTTTATTTCCTTGATGGTATACACAGCTGACAATGAAGAAATTATTAGTGTAGTCTGAGTAAATAACATTCTGACACGTTCAAAAGTCACAGATGACTCATGCAGTAGGATTTGATATCATTTTAATATTACTGCCAGCATGTAGCTATCTTAGGGGCTCAAGATGGCATTAGGATGCTGTAATAGTTTAGTAGTAATCATAAAGTTTAATAATTATTTTTGGAATATGATATTTTAATAATATTTTTGGAATAAGATGATAGGTATTAGAGTCCTTTATATACAGTAGTTGCCACATGTTCAAGTATTTATTCATAAGTTCATATTTTACAATTATCATTGCCAAATAAGCACTGCATTTCAGATGCAGTATTAAGATACCTTTTCTCTTTATTTTATATGAGAAGAGAAAGTAGAAGATAAATTTAAGATTTTTCTTGCATACTGGGGTGTAGGAATGAAAGTGTACAGAAGAGTAAACTCACTAACACCCTCAGCTCAATGTATCAGTCTTCTGTTCTTATAGTTGTAACTTTTTTTTTTGTATCTTTTTCTTGTGTTAAATTGGTGTAGCCTATGGCATTATTTTTAATACAATAACAGCATGCAACTCCAGAAACATAATTTTCCATAGCCCCCATTGGTTAGTCTTAATAACGGTTCATTAGTCAGGTTGCCTAACTATTTTTAGGGATAGATAAACAAACTGTTAAAGTATTAGGAACTTTTTCCCTACTACGTTTTACAGGAAAACTGTTAAAAAATCATTGTAAGACAATTGCTTTTATTTCTTTGTCCAGTTCATGCTGCCATTCTTTATCCTCCTACTATCATGTAGGAATTCTTTCATTTTTCTAAATCCTACCATTCTTCTAGTATATTAATATCTTGTAAAAGTTACATATCTCTTCTGTCAGCCTTGCCTCCCAGTTCTTTCGTTCTTTTTCTTTCCTCCCTCCTCTCCTCACTTCCTCCTTTCTTCTTTGCTTTCTGTCTGTCTTGATACTGTTCTTATTTTTTCCCTCACCCTCTTCCAGAATCCTGGTGTCATCAGTTTTCTTCAGCTTGATTCATTCCTGACTTGAGGGAGTTAAACTGAGCATAGGTTGTGAAGAGGGAGTTTTGAAGGTGAAAATCCTTGGATTTTTTCCTACTAAGATATGTACAAATATTTATATAAAAGGGCTTTTTTTCTTTTTTACACCCCCCCCAGTAGTCTTTTTGTGACTACACTTTTCAGCTGTTATAAGATACTCCCTCTCTTTGTACACTGCTATCAAATGACTTGGCTGAAGTCCTGGAGAAACTGGATGGAGTGCAAAGAGCAAAACATCACGGAGAGGAATTTATGCTGTATTGCTTAAAGCGAAAACAGCCTTTCAACTCCCCAAATTAATTCTGTAGCTTCATTTCTGAAATTTTGAAAAAAAAAAATTTATGTTTAATATTGTCAAAAAGGACCAATATAACTTTATTTTATTTTATTCAMACAGTAACTTAACTGATGTAGCTCGTTACCACATTATGACTTCTTTCATTGACATTTTCATTAATGTTTGCTTCATGATACAGATACAATAATTAAGAAAAATGCTTTACATCTTCAGGGGGCTGTGTAAAAGCCAAATGATTAATTATTGACAGTTAATGAACTTATGCTATTTACTGTATTCTTCATTTCTTAATGGCCTCACCATAAATGTGTATTGAAAGAGTTCATTTTTACCTCTACATGATCCACTTAAATAAGATGTGGCATGATTTCCCCATGGTCTTGATATTGTAATGGTATCCCCAAGGAAAGTGTTGTAATTTCATTACACTTTGTCTTGGTGTTACAACGCTGTCTGCTTAGACTAAAATTATTATTGAAATGTGACAGCTAAATTCCCTTTAAATGAAAGTGGATAGCAGAGTTAAGATAAAAGTTCTTTTTACTACACAAATAATATTGAGCATTCACTAAACAATAAAGAAATAAGAAGCCTGTTAAACATATAATAATTTGAGCTGTATATCAATGACTCACAGATTTTGTTTGATTACTGACATATTATCACACTTACAGTTAAGTACATTAGAGCATTTGGAATCACAGAAAAATGATATCTTCCAGTTATTTTATTTCCTTAGCTTTTTTGTTTAATTGCACACACATAAATACATGTGCACCCACACATCCACACTCTGCTATTACAGAACCCACTGTATAATTGTCTTCCTATTCCCGAATTCAGTTTCAGAAATAAAACTTATTTTCTTTTTTAATATGGTTCTTGCTACTGTGCTGGGGTCATAAAATCATCTGATTGTGAATGGTGAATAATGGGATTCAGTAATGGACTTGGGCTTACAAAATTGTACTGTATTCCAACAAAGAATTGAGCAGTACCTTTAAAAGAGATATGAAAAAATCCCATTTGTCTTAGAAAGATGATAAACATAAAAGACAAATTTTACTTGCTGTCAAAATGAATATTTTCTTCTTTGCTGGTTGTTGCAGTGCAGATGTGTTTTTATCTGCATATGCAAGTTGCAGGCATAAAATTCGCTAGCATAAAAATATTTTAACTGAATTTCAAAATATTTTTCTAGTAGTGTTTCTGTTTTTATATTTAAACTAAAAATTTGAAAATTGTAGTAGACTCTACTAAATTGGGACCTTGATTAAATCAGTAATTTTATGTTAGGTTAAATATTTATTTTTTAATTTTTTTTGTTTACAGCTTTATGTGCTAATAATTTTTAATTGATTTTTCTTGTTGCAGTGAAAATGCTGTTACTTCCAATGTGAAATGATTTTTATTCAGTTATAATCTGACCGATCAATCTGATGGAGAAAATGAGGATTTATGTGAAATGAGCTTTTAGCTGTATCTTAACAACATCAATATTATAAATGTTATTCTTCAGTAGAATTCAATGGTTTATTCCTTTTCAGTACAGAGACTAAATCCAAACTTTTGTTTTATGTTCCTAGGAGTTAAAGGAGAAACAGGATTCTGCTCTTAAACGTGACATAGATGGAATGGGGGTCCCAGAAATAAAGTATGGTGATTCAATCTGCTTCATCCAGCATGTGGCCAGTGCCTTGTGGTTGACTTACAAAGCACAAGATGCTAAATCAGCACGTTTAGGTCTCTTGAAAAGAAAGGTAAGTTTTTGCATTTTTTAAAATTACTTGCTGAATAAACATTAGTTGCATAACAATTTTAGTCTGTCCTGATTTCTACCATCCTGCCAACGTAGCAGTTATGTGTTTAATTGCTTTGTGCTGTTTTATTGAAAATGGTGTGATGGTTTGACTCCAGGAGTGGAAAAAAATGCTAATTACATAACTGAAGAAAAACTTGCCACTAAGAAATGTACTTAACTATTTTTCTTGCCAAAAGAAATGTCTACTTCAGACTCAATTTTTATTTCGGGCACTTCAGTAAAATACTGAAATTCCTTATTTAGACGAACGAATCCTTTTTTCTAAAATCTATTTTTATTTGTTTAAGGACTTAAATTTGTAAATCATTGTACATTCACTGGAGATTTAGAAATTTTTATTGAATATATTGTATGAAATGGAAATTAAATTTGTTCATTAATATCCCTCGAGAGACTTGAGTGCTTTCTAGGGCCATTTCTTAAGTAAAAACTTCCTGCCTTCAATGTAACTGTACTGTGGTATCAAGGCCCCTTGGTTTACAATTGGCCTCAGTTAGGAAAAGTACTGGAAATATATATTGTAGTACAATGTGAAGTCAGTCCTAAACAAATTAAACATCTTCTTTCATGGAAAATTTGTTTTCATAGTGTAACTATCGCAATCAAAAGTACTTTAAGTTTTACTTATTGAAACTTATGTGCACAAAAATTCTGTTTTTCATAACTTAAGTCTTTATTTACAGCCATTGGGGAAAAAAAAACAAACTTTTTACAGAATTTTATTTCCTATGTTAAGATTTTCAAAAAGAACCAAATGAAGGTTGTTTTTTTTTTTAGTTAGTTAGTTATTCTTCTGCACTGGACAGTTGTCTTCCTTTACATCTAGAGCTGAACATTGAAAAAATGTTTCTCATCCTTGGCAACATACCGTTTGTGTTGATACGAATGGGTTGTCTCTGGTCCAGGAAAGAATATGTTAACAAAGCTTCTATTTACTGATGAAACATTATTCGGTTAAATGTTTAAAATGAAAAGGATAGGAAAAAAGCTTCAATTTTAACAGTTTTTATTTTTGTTGAGCAGGCTTTTTTTTTTGTTGAGCAGGGTTTTTTTTAATAACTTTAAAGGTGGTAGTATTAGCAGAAGAGGAGAAAGAATCAGTTGATAAATTGATTTGGTTTGGGGCGTTTGTGAAATCTTCTCATATTTCTACTAATATAAAATTAGCCAAACACACAGAAGAATGCTTCATCCCAGGTGAGCAGGAAATCAAATAAAGGTGGCAAAAGGCCTGCATGGATGAAGAAGGAGTGCCTGACAAAACTCAGTTATAAAAAGGCGTACAAGAGGTGGAAGGAAGGACAGATGACCCAGGAGGAATGCAGGGATGCTTGTCCGAGGGTGCAGGAACGGGATTAGGAAAGTCAAAGCCTATCTGCAGCTGATGCAAAGGGCAGCACAAAAGGCTCCTTCAGGTACAGCAAGAGCAAAAGGAAGACTAGGGGAAAGGTGGGCCTGCTGCTTGAATGGGGCGGGGAACCTGGTGACAAAGGACACAGAAAAGGCCAAGGTACTTAGTGCCTTCTTTGTCTTGGTCTTTACTGATTAGACCTGCCTTCAGCAGTTCCAGGTCCCTGAGACCAGTGTGAAAATTTGGAAGAAGGAAGACTTACCTTTGGTGGAGGAGATCCACGTTAGGGAACGTTTAAACAAACTGGACATACACAAGTCCCTGGGCCCTCATGGAATGCACCCACAAGTGCTGAGGGAGCTGGCGGATTTCACTGAGAAGCCACTATCGATTATCTTCGAAAGGTCATGGCAAACAGAACTGGCATTAGAACTGATTTCCCTCTTTTAAAAGCTTTTCAGCTTTTTAAAGCATTTACAGTTTTCTTTAAAAATATAAATAATCTTTACTTAGTATATTGTTAGAGATTCTTTGGGCATTTTGCATTATTTTATGGAGTAGTTCTAGAAAGCCACATAAGCAAGAAAACATTTTCCTTTAAGCTGATACATTCTTTTAAAAAAATGGCTACCCTGTGTTCTTCCTCTTTCGAAAGAAGTAGGAAGTCAGAACAGTCTTGGACGCATTGTAGTAGAGAGGTACTTTATGAATGGATTTAAAAGTTATTTAAAACTTGTACAAAGATTTTTTTTAATTTCCAAAGTTGTAAAAGATCTTGCTCTTGACTGTTGATTATAGGCTATAAATATATTCCTAATTAGAGGCAAATGACCTGTTATCTTTTCAAAATATATTTACATTCCATTCAGAGTAAAGGGGTTTAGTACTACCTTCTCATACTCTGCATTATTTCCAAAGGATTCCTTGATTCCAAATGAGTAGATTTTTCACAACTTGAATGTATAATTAAAACATGAGAAAGAAAGTTCACTATTGATCAGAAATTGGAATTCTTCTTTAATAACTGTATGTATATACATTCACAAGAGAATACCTATACAAAAACACTGTAATACAAAAATGTTAGTCCTCAGCAGCACCCTTGGGCACAATCTCATGTACTTATGCAGTGCACACGATCATAAAAGGGCAGTGGGTGTCCATTCCCTTCAGTTCTTCTCAACAACCCAGCTGATCAGAGAAATTCTTCTTTGTGTGCTATTCAGTATTTTCTTGGCAAGAGATTTATTCCCACAATGAAGGTTAATCCCTTCCTTTCTGTCACCAGCTTTGGCCATGGAATTCTCTCTCCCCGGAAATTCCAGTATAACTTTTTGAAAAGGCAGCATGTAGATTCTTCCTCTGTATTCAGTGAAGACTTTTGCAACAGTTTCCTGTGGAGTTTAATATTTTACTAGTTTTTTGTTCAGTAGCAAGGGACTTGGAGAACCTGCATAATTGCCTGTCACTTTGTTGTCCTTCCAAAATGGTTTATTCTTGTTTAAACACTCAAAATCTTTTGTTGCTCTCTCACCTGAAGACTTCTCTCATGTTAAGTGCCTCTAAATGGAAGAAACACCAAACTCTTTCATTTCCTGGAAATTAAATTGCCTCCTGTGGGGGCAAGAAACAGGGTTTTTTCCTCTACAAAGTTTGCTAATATACACTATTATTTTGTAAGCAAATTTGGGTATGTGAATCCCTATAAATTTCGTGTCCAATTTATTCTTTTATAGTAAAAGTGAAATCAGAGCTTAGCGTGCATACTCCACCATTGTTCTATCAGGAGATTTTCACTCTCAGTCACTCTAATCCTTCTTAAGCTGTCCTGCACTATTGGCAGTATCCCTCTGCAGTCCTAAAAGGATTGAGAAATACCTTATTTCTGCAGGGGGCTGAGGGTATTTTTTCACATAACCTAGCCATCGTCACTGACAGCAGCAGCAAGTCCGGAGAGGAGAAAATGAGGACGGTGCTAGTTCTGTTATAAAATACTTAAAATGCTGAGTAAAAAATTTCTGTTGTCTGGGTTTGGTGTAGTTTTAAATATCTTAACTGTTGTGCTGTTTTTGCAAGATACAGATATGTTAGAGATTGTGGATCAACTGGCAGCATTTATGAGGCCTGTGTTGCATGATTTCTGTCCGAATTTTGGATCAGTTCTATCTCTGTTTCTGAGATCTTGGCAAGCCAAGGATTCAGGACTTTGCCAAGTAGTGCTGATGTTCACATCAGTATTCTATTCCACATTCCTTCACCATCCAGACTGAGTGATGGATGCCTATCTTTTCAGTTAGGGAGCTTGCTTCTGTGCTTTAGCAGGTCTGGGCTTATGGTGTCCTGCAGAACTCCAGCATGCTGAAGCTCAAAGAGTGGAGAAACAAATACCAGGTGTTTTGCATTCACGTCCTGTCACCTAGGGTGATGGTTGATTCCAATGCTCTGCTGTACCTCAAGAAGCAAGGCAGTGCCACATCCCTCTTTATATGCAAGGAAATGGTTTATCTGGGGAATTGGTGCAGTCAATGCTGGATGCCTCTGGCCATGGTCTACTTACCAGATTTCTAAATAGCAGTTTCCTGTCACTGTGATGTTTCTGGAGGATTTAGTTGAGGGTTTTTCATCCTGTCAAGGACTTACTTCTTACTGGGATTTAAGTTTTGTTCTTCTATCTTTGATGGGACAGCAGGTCTCATCTGGAACCAACAGGTACTTTTTCCTTTCTCCATTTTCCAGTAAGAATAGCCCTGGTAGTTACCATTTTTGTCAAAATAATAGGGAAAATCAGGCCCATCTAACAGGCTTCTTCTCTTTTCCCCCATCTCAGGGAGAAGACTGACTGTTAAGGTCTGCTATAAAATGGTGAAGGTGCAAATACTTTGCGAGGTGTAGCAGCTTTAGTATCCCATCTGCCAAATGTTTTCATTTCTGTAGCATCATTTTCAAAATCTGGAGCTACTTGCATGGGTTGAGTGAGCATTATCCAATTGTCAGAGCTTTTCTTGTTAGTTTTGTGATGGGAAGAACAGTTTTTTAGTTATTGTTCAGTTAAAAGACCCCAGGACTCTTTATGTAAACAGTGAGACGTCAGCTAATGAAGTCACCCACAG
This sequence comes from Apteryx rowi, assembly GCF_003343035.1. NCBI lineage: Eukaryota > Metazoa > Chordata > Aves > Apterygiformes > Apterygidae > Apteryx > Apteryx rowi. Next base: position 681,742 of record NW_020450677.1, on the reverse strand, counting down.
TATGACTGTATAAAGAAGTACTTGAAGAAAAAGTAACTGTAAGTTTCTATAACTATTCTCCTTTTAGATGTATTATCAATACGCTCATTCAAAAGTGTCTTCCCAGTCTTGTCCATCACAGTTCCATGCATTCTGGGGTCCAGATAAGCTCACAGGGAATTGTGTACCCCTTTTACTATGAGCACTTCCTCAGCGGCTTGAAAGGAACAACATGTGTGCACTTTTGATCCTGCTGTATACAAAAAAGCATCGCTATGCAGTGCTTTGGTATATCTGTATTCCAGTATGTAGAAAAGTTGTTGGTAAGTAACCTTCCCATTTGAGTCAGAACCAGTAACCATTAGTATAGCGTCAATTTATTCTATTAACTATTCAGGACCTACAAAATTATTCAACTGACTAAGATGTTGGGCAGCAAATTTTGAATATCTTAGAGCCAGAGTGAGTATAGTAAGAAATACAGAAAAACACATTTCTCAGTGGAAAATTCAATAAATTATGTTTTAGGAAAAGCAGCAGGATGAATCACTTTATTTTTGTAAGAGTGCTGTAGAATTTTAATGATTCAAAGTAATCTAAACTTATTTTTATGTCATATTGAAAAACTAAACTGGCTTTTTGGGAAGCTGAGTATTTACTTCAAGGAAAACATTAAAACCCACTGAAGGGTTTCTGTTACCGCTTGAAGTTCCTACAGTGTTTTGTAGAGATCTCATGTTTAGGAAAGGTGATCTGATTATGATGAGAATCTAAATAATGCAAAGAGAATAGTTATATGAATCAGAAGTTAGTAGCAAGTATTTTTGCTTCTTCAGCTGTGCTGTAATTTTTATGAAGATTTTTGTCACTCCAGCTTGATTTTCCTGTAAGTAGTCTTCTCGTGGATGAATCTTTTAGTAAGTGAAGCATAAGACAGAGAAGACCTTCTTTGCCTGACAGGCAGAATTTACGAAAAATGATATTTTTAGTTTTGAATGGAAAATGTTTGATAAGCACATACATTTAACAAGTTACTGGAGAACAGAGTTACATTAAAATGTCTTCTCTGAATACCTTTTATATGAGAATGACAACTTTGTAATTAATAAAAATGATTAATTAGTAAGTATTCAGATAAAGTGAATACCAGGTAATAGCTTGGTATATATGTAATCATTAATTGTTTTCAGAACAATATTGAAATAAGAATTACAAAAATTTAAAAGCACAAAGGTTTTTAAATAATTATTGTTATTATTGACTTTCAATAGGTTATACTACACCAAGAAGGCCATATGGATGATGGTCTAACCTTACAAAGATGTCAGCATGAAGAATCCCAGGCTGCTCGAATCATTCGCAATACTACAAGCTTATTCAGCAAATTTATAAGGTAGTTGTTACCATCTTATCTCCACTCATTTTTATGGTGGTTTTTTTTTTTTTCAAAGTATTCTGAAATGATAGGAATTTCTCTAAAAAAAAAAAGAAAAAAAAGACTTCCAACTTTCAGATATTTGTATTCAGAAACTATTAGCAATATATTGTAATTACAGAATCACAGAATCACAGAATCACTGAGGTTGGAAGGAACCTCTGGAGATCATCTAGTCCAACCCCCCTGCTCAAGCAGGGTCACCTAGAGCACATTGCACAGGATTGCATCCAGGCGGGTTTTGAATATCTCCAGAGAAGGAAACTCCACAACCTCTCTGGGCAACCTGTTCCAGGGCTCTGTCACCCTCACAGTGAAAAAGTATTTCCTCATGTTCAGATGGAAGTGTCTGTGTTTCAGTTTGTGCCCGTTGCCTCGCGTCCTGTCACTGGGCACCACTGAAAAGAGTCTGGCTCCATCCTCTCGACACCCTCCCTTCAGATACTTGTACACATTGATAAGATCTTCTCT
>NW_020450677.1:573070-678187 GCF_003343035.1 Apteryx rowi | reverse complement strand
CTCCAAGTAGGTCCCTGAAGAGGCCAAAGTTTGCTCTCCTGAAGTCCAGGGTTGCGATCCTACTTAGTGCCCTGCTGCCTCCAGGACACTCCAATTAATTTAACTCCAATTAATTTAAGTTTGTCATGTTGATGTATAAAAAAGAATAATACCATTAAAGAGGTAGAACTCAGCTTATTTGTGACTCTTTAAATGAAAAGCAATACCTGGAAGCCCGAAGCAAACTGAATCCTAATGCAGTTCCTAATTTCTTTGAAGAAGATAAGTTAAATGATCCCGGTGTAACTCCATTGGTAAGGGGGTGATTTCATTCTACAATAGCTAGATCTTGAGAATATTATTTTTTCCTAATTTTTCCACTTTTTTTTAGTAGACCAAAGATTGTAGCCAACTCTAGTTAGATTTGTCAAACCTGTAACTGAAAGGAAAATAGATTCTTAATGTTCAGACCAAAACTAGGGTGGGAATCCATAGCAATACCAAACGCATGCAAAGAAATGATAAAAGGAAGTACAAAACAGATATCTCTTCATGTCTAAGAGGAGAGTACCAACTTACTACCTTCAATATCTTGGCTGCAAAGGTTTACCTGTATCTTTGTAACCATCCATGCTGTAAAACCTCCTGCTTCTTTTCTAAACCTGCTTTCTTTTTCTAAATTGTATTTCTTTTCCAAAATCTTTGCTCTACTGGATGGCAACGATGTTAGTAATTATACCTTAGCAAGAATGATCTGGGGCTGGACTATTCCATTAACTGTGTAATAAAATCCCAAAACTAATTTGGAAACAGTCACAGCTATTTCCACAAGTCAAAACACCAAAACCCTTTGACAGCAGGACATTGTGAAACATGCAGTATATGTGTACTCTAAGCATGGAGTCACTACTATAAAGAAAATAAGGAAGTCAGGGAACTTGAACAATTTAGTAAGACACCGGACTTGCTCTGTCATGATCTTGATTCATTGAAAAGGTTATATACAGAGCTATAGTTAGTAAGTAGTTGCCTAATGACCTTGCCACACATATGAAGTAACATAATACTTTCCTTTTCAAAGAAAAATTCAATTGTAGCCAAGAGCAAAACAAACATGCTGAACATTATATCATTAAGACAGTCTATCGAAATGTATGTATTGCTGATTTTAAGAGCCTTTACCTCCCTCAGGAGATCTTGAATTTTAATGAACAAATGGCAAATTCAGTAAGAAGCATACCACATTTATCAAACTTCATCCTTAGTTTTAGGGAGCTCTTGGTTTTTTTGCAGGCTTTTGGGAATTCAAGCCTGTATTTAAACAATATTATTTATATTTAAAAAAAGATTTTCTGAACCGAAATTTGACTGGCTTTCACTTTGTTATTGCACTGACTTCAGCTTAAGTTTTTTCCCTTGAAGGTATATGTTGTGCTGAAAAAGATTTGTTCAATGGCTGTATATCATCTGGCTTGTCAATTTGTTCAAAGCTCTTCTGTCACTTATCAGTTTAGATTAACTTGATCAGACCTTAGTTACCCAATAAGCTTGAGACTTTAAATGAAAATAGGTCTAAAGTGACTATTCTGATAAAGGCATTAGAATTCAGATAGTGAAGGAAAGTGTCATGAAAATTGTCTTATATATGTAGTTGTATTTTTGCATTTCCCCCCCTCATTCTTAAGAGTAAATTATTCCTGACATTTGTCTTGCATTACTAAACTTACAAGATAATATTCTTTAACAGACAGCAAGATGTAGATCTTCAATTCAGTGAAAGTTCCATGTTTCCTTCATTAGACCTCTTCTATATCTTTCTTTTTTGTCTGAGTATGTTTAGGGTAAAAGACTATATGTATTCATTTATAATTGCTGAGATAAATGTATAAGAATACACAAATGAAATCAAGAGTCTTGAGATGTGAGTTGCCTCAGTCTAGTGAAAGAGTAGAGGAGCAATGCAAAGAGACAGCTAGACAACCCAAGTGTTCTAGAAAGGAATTGTTCACATCTTTCATCTCAGTATAAATATTTCTTCTGAATATTCCTAAATTTTGGTAATGTTCAGTTATTGAGGCTTTTTGTTTTGTTTTTTTGTTTGGTCCCATGTCTGTTAACAACCACAGAACATTTCACTTACTGCTCTTTCTATGTTTAATATTACTTGAAGGCTATAGAGGTAACGGAGGGGAAAAAAATTAGAGCATTTGAGACAAATGCTGTTCTGCATGTTGATCTTCATATCTCTTCAATAGGAACAGAGCAACATCAGGTTTTACTATCTCTGAGTGACCCAAGTTTCTCAAAGCTTTATACTGAAAGTCAATTAGGACTTTCTCTCCCCTGCGAGATTTGGCTTTCTGAAGAGTTGTTTTCATTTCTGCGTTTCATTTCACATTTTCAGGCAACACTAATGGAGAAATATTAAACCATATAGGTTTATGTGCTTCATTGTTTCATAAATTGTCTTCTGCTTGTATAATCTGACAATGACTAACATTTAAGTGAGGAGAAAATGACAACAGCAGTTGTTTCAGACTAATGTTTTCTCTCTTCTTTGCCATATAGTAATGTACATAGCTTAATTCCTTTGGAAGATTCTTCTAAAGAGACTTTTTTTTATATTGTTTTGCAGAAGTTTCAATCATGATAATCAATCAGTCATCCTTTTATTACTGCCTGTTTCTTTCACCTGAATTACCATTGACTTAGAGGGTTTTCTATTAGAGAGATAATAATTATAGGTTATAAAGAAAAATGAGTTTATATTTAAGAATTTGCTTGCACAGAACCCTCTATAGGTGTATGTTTGTTTAAAACAACATTATTTATGCAGTATCACAAAGGACCAAACTACTCTCTTGTATTTCCTAAAAACAAAGCCACCTCTGTCATCAGTCAGCTCCTCCTAGATTATACTGTTTATAATAGTGACTCAGAACCTTAAAAATCAGATTGTCACCCAAGATTGTTTGAACAAATGCTTGAACAGGAAAGAAATGTTACTATTTTACAAAGAACTGAAATTCTTCGAAATGCTTCGTATTTTTAAATTACACCCTTTGTTATCTCCTATATAGAGTTGATGTAGAAGCAGTTTAGGATTACATGTTATTTTGTATCCTTTGTCTAGGAAGCTGGGAGTGTATAGCTTCAGTAACTGCTGCTATTTTAGATCGTCTGTATAATACAGCCATATTATCAATAAGATTTAAAGCATCTAAACAAAATCAATTTCTGTAAGATAGGACTTCGCTGTATCCTTCATTTTTGTTTCATCATTCTGCTTACTTATTTTGTTTCTTTTTTTCTTCTCTTTTTTTCAATTTTTTGTTCTCTTTCTCTCACTTTATGTCAGTGCAGAAGATGAACTGTGATTCCACTCCAGGAAGCTTTGAGTGCTGGACACCCAAACAGTAGATGTTTGGATGATTTGCAATTCAGATCAGTTGTTTGTATCCTGAGCTATATCTATAACAAGGATCAATTTAATTTTAATCAGAAAAGAGGCTGCTATGCACTACTATAAATTATTTTGTGAAAACAACACTGCAACTCTTTTTGGTTTTTGTTTTCCGTAGTGGAAACAATAGAACACTATCACCCATTGCCCTGCCTGTTGAGGAGATGGTTCAGACTCTGCAAGACCTGATTACTTACTTCCTGCCTCCCAAAGAAGAACTGGAGCATGAAGATAAGCAAAGCAAACTTCGTTCACTCAAGAACAGACAAAATCTATTCAAAGAAGAGGTACAGAAAGAGGAATTGTTGCATTACTTTAATTTTCAGTATATCCTGTTACAAACATTGAGAAGAATCTAAATGTTATTTTCAAGACACATGTATGATTTGTGTGTAAAGATATATAGTTGACATATAATAGATTGTAAAGCTATACAATAAGTTGTTGTTACATATTTTTCACTTTCATATTGGTCCCAGCCCACAAGCTTTCTCTGCTAAAATTTGGTCTTAATATTTCTGTCTTCTGAGCATCTTTAAATAAGTGCCATTGTTAAAAGATACCATTATGACAAAAAAAAGTTTCTTTCTGAAATTATGGGTGCCTCAAATGACCAATAAAACCTGGATCAATGATAGATTTTATTTTTGATGTCTTGCTTGTCTATCAGGGTATGAAACAGGAGCTTTTTACCTCTAGAAACTGGGCCAATGTTAGTTTTTGAGAAGGATATATATTGTATAATTCTAGGATTGCTACTCTCTGAAAACATAGTTATGCTTCTATATACATAGAAGATACATTTTACAGTATTTGTAAGCATGTTTAAACTGCTTGCAGGTTCTCAGTACCATTTTTAATCAACAAAAATTGCTTTGTATATAAATTTAAACTTTTTTCTATGTAAATAAGATTCTGTTCACAAAAATTATAAAAGTCTTCCTGTCAGCTTTGTTTATTCCTTACTTCTTATAACCCTTAGATAAGTAAGGAATAGTATTGTATCATTCTCTAAAAAGAATGATTTTGGTATAGAAAGATACATATTCAAATCTTGTAAGCCTGATAGTTTCTTATCTAAGGTGATAAACCTTTTTAATACGTACAATAGAAAATGTACTAAAAGGACAACAAATGCTTTTTCATGTACAATTGGTTTTCCTCTCTGTCATATGTGTTTAGGGAATGCTGGCTCTAGTTTTGAATTGCATTGATCGCTTAAATGACTACAATAGCGCAGCTCATTTTGCAGGAATTGCAATAGAAGAAAATGGTACAGCATGGAAAGAAATTCTGAATCTCCTTTACAAATTGTTAGGTAAGTTCTGTAATAATCTACGTAGTGAAAAATCAGGATATGTATTCTTTATATTTTACTTGCTGCTTCTCCACCGCAGAAGAATACTTCGTGTGTCATTCATTTTATCATGCTAATTACACAATTTCTTGTAAATACTTAGTGATATATATTATAGGGAATGGAGTTTACTGAGTAATGATAGAGCAGAAAAATAAATCAACACCAAAAAATAAAAAGAATTTTGATGCATCTTGCCACATTTACATCTCTTTAAAAAAAAATGTGGTGTGCAAGTAGCCTTGAGTTACTATTTTAAAAATTTAGAAAAACATGAAAAAAGTCTTTTTAAATTAAGATGAAGGGGAGCCTAAAATTAATATTCAGGACTTTAAGATCTACAGAATCCATTTATCAATGGAGGCTTAGACTTATTGTTAATAACAATAATTAAATAAAACAAAAAGTAAAAGAATTTTTCAATTTCAGTGCTAGGCTCTGCAGAATGAATCCCTCCTGTGTTGCAGTAGGGCCAAAATTCCATGGCAAAGTAGTAGAAGCATGTATTTATGTATGTATTTCTGTAAATCACAAATTTGATCCCTAAGTAGCATAATTCCTCATATAGGAGACTCTTGTCTCCTTTTGGAGTTTTAGATACATTCTACTTTCATTACAAAGAAAGTTAGTCCTTAACCACAGTAAAATAAGCAAGTCAAAATTAGAACAAGAATAAAACAAACCAGAAGTGGGCTTTGAAGCATGAGATTAGTCATTTAGCAGAGAAGTGCAGGTGCTTCTGGTGAAATCCTCTCATTGCTTAAGATGGCATGATGATGTGATTGCCTGCATTTTACTACAGTCTTATGAGTTTAAAGAAAAGTAGGAAGAAACAACCTCTTTGGGGCTGTGTAGGCCTTTTCACATGTTGTCTTGATTTTCTTCTGCAGGTAGTTCTTAAACACACTTGTTCTATTGTAATAAATAATTATTTAGTTACATGCTTCATAATAAAAATCCGTGACAATTGTATACAATATGCTATTTTTCTGTGATCGGTGATAACTTCTGGAAGAAAAAAATCAGCATTGCTTAAAAACTTGACTGCTGCTGAACTTTCAGTGAAGTCAAATAACATTGTGTTCTGTGCTGATGAACACTATCTGTTCTATAACATGTTTTAATCAGAAAGTGGAGCTAAAGAGCGGTACCCAACCTGCACTTGAGCCTGTACTTCAGAAAGTACGTGCTATTTAGAAGTTATGTCAGTTGTTGACATTCACGTTATTGAAAATCTTAATTCCTTGTTACTATAACACATTTTTAGGATTTGTCTATTTAGCTTTTTTTGAAGGATTTTTAAATGAGAAAGCCTTCCTGTATAATCTCTGTGTTAAAATGTATTATATATACTTTTTTAAAATTACTTTTCTAACTGTGACCTCTACTGAAGCTTCTACTATGGATTCCCTGTATCCATACCTCCTAATGAGTATTAGAGAAGTTAAAAGTAGTATCCTTAACCCTTAGAGGAAAGCAGAGTAATCTTCATGCTTATTTCTGAAGTCTCGATTTTCAGAAGTATTTTGGTACCTACCTCTTTCCAGAATGAAGTAGGGCTAAGCATCTGAATCTCCCTGAAAATCCTGGAATCTTAATTTACTGGTGTAGATCATCCTCTGTTTCTTCAAGCACACAGAAACAAAAATATTTTTATTCAATGAATTGCTGTTTTCACAGTGTTTTGAGATTAATTGCTGGGAAGAATATATTCTTCATTTCAATTTGTTGTTTTGTTTTAAAAATTACCATTGTTTGTATGCAAAAATTTGGAAGAAAAATAAGAAAGCATTTTTACTGATAACAATCGTACCAATTATTATTTTCAAGGATATATGTTAATGCCAATTAGGATAGCCGGAGTAAGAGTTTGATCTCATTAATAACTTAGCCACTTTGATGCTTCATCCTTAGGTGCCTGGTCTTGTGAATGAAACTCAGAACCTATAGCTGCCCAACTGTGTTCACCCTGCAGTGCCTTAGGGAGACTATAGACTGTGTCTCTGAAAGGCAGACCAAAAAGTTTTCATACTGAATTGGGGGGCAAGAGCTGTTCAGTGGGATGTACTCATTTCCAAGGTTCTGGAACTCAGGTGAAGCATTTCTATCTAGCTTGTAACCCTGAGCACCAACTCCTGAGGGTGGGCATCTACAACTATTCAAAGAACTGAACAGGATTTCTTCTTCTCTTTAAAATGCTGGAAGATAGCCCATCTTTTATATAATATTCTAGTGGTTGGCACATTTTCTCACAAAGTCCACTTTCTAAGCTAGTATTTTCATCTTCTAAGAGATGACTATGTTTCACATTTGGTTAGGCAGAGTGGAGTCAATCTGTCTCTTTTGTTGAAGCTGGAATTGCAGGAAGCACAGGCTAGTGGTAGGAAAAAGGATCAGAAACTAGAAAACCCTACAATTTAGTATGTTTTTTATGTTAAACAGTGTTTGGAATAGGAACTCCCAGGATAGTGCCCCAACAATAAGCCTGAAGTTCACCCTATAAACTGAGACTATATGTGGTCCACCAGAATGAATCATCTTATGAGTGACTTGTTCTTTGTGATCCTCTGTATCTGTGTACAGTTAAGAGCATACAAGGAATATATATGAGTGGTTTTTATTGGCAGTATTCTGTTCATAACTGCCATCTTTTCAAGAAATATGCTGGCGCTTTTCCTGCTGTAGGATAGGCTGCGAATGACGTAATGAGGGTGAGGCACTTGGGAATATTGGTTAAGTGCTGCTGTTCTTGAAAGGACAATGTGCGTTCTATGTGAATCTCATTAAAAGAATGCTGAATGAATTACCTTGATAATGACAGCCCTTTCTTCCCAATCTCTTTCCTAAAGCCACTCCAGAAGGCTTACATCATACATGCATATATGCAATGCATATTTATAAATCTGTCAGTAGACCTACTCTGTACATACAGTAGATCTTCCCTTTTAACACTTTGGTGGAGGCGCTGCCCTGTGTGTAGCCTTCTGCAGATACATGAAGAAACTGACTGTCTGAGAAACATTAAATATCAATACACTAATTCTAAATTGTGCTTGGTCTTGAATGCTTTTTGTATTAGCGACCAAACAAATATCAAATGGTAACAAATATGATCTCTGAGCTGGGTAAAATTTAAATTGAAAAAACAATTACAAAACCCCCAGATTCCCTTTCTAATTTCTTGAGTTTAAACAGTTCAAATAAAATCTATATAGTGACCTCTTATAAATAGATAAAGTTTATTTGGCTCATGGACAAAAAAGAGGATTTATTATTTTTATTTAGTTATTATAAAATTATGTTAAAATATGCATGATTAACATTGGTGATTGAAAAAATCTAGTGTTATAAAATTATACCTTCTGTTTTTCTTTCAGCTGCTCTCATTCGTGGCAACAGAAACAATTGTACTCAGTTCTCCAGTAACCTTGATTGGTTAATAAGTAAATTGGACAGATTAGAATCTTCCTCAGGTGAGGCTCACTTTATAAATGTAAACTAGCTATCAATACATCGTACATAACTATCTTACATCATACATGCCAGCAGCTTAGCTTAAAAAAAGCATGCATCAGAAAATACACATTGTGCATGATTCTTTTTTAACCAAATAAATTACTTTAAAACAATTTTTTTCTTGTCATTTTTTGTTTTCATACATTTGGTATGTGCAATTTCACATCCAATCATTGTTGCAGATGACTTCAGTAAAATAATTAATTGGGTCAGACAGTATCAACAATATTGTTCCATTGCTATCAAATAGCACAGGAGTAGGTGGTGGGCAGAACTACAAATAATACTTATAAAGGCATTTTTTGCACTATGAGATGCTCAACAAAAGGTCAAAACACCACACAATGCTCCCTACTAAAAACTGTATCTCATTGAAGAGGAACTAAACTTGCCGTCTTCACAAATGCTTTTTAAATTGTGTCTATTATCAAAAAAACAGAAATTAACAGCTTCATAATGCATTTAAGTCTAATGCAGTTCACATCATAGTCATATCAACACTCTTTAAAAGTGTTTTCATTCTCTTTTTAGGCTTGAGACATTTAATAGAATTAGAAAAGACTATCTCTTGAGATGCTGTGTTATTTACTAAGCTTTTAGACTGTGTTCAGTTCTGCAGATTATTTCATGACAACATTATTTCTGTGATCTTCATACAGGTATTTTGGAAGTGTTGCACTGCATCTTGATTGAAAGCCCAGAAGCTTTAAATGTAATAGCTGAGGAACATATCAAATCTATTATCTCATTGTTGGATAAACACGGGCGCAATTACAAGGTATGTTTGTAAAAATAAGGATGTATTGATAATCTTTCAGTAATTTATGAAAAAAACATGGAATTCTCTGCATGGAAGCATATGATACTAGTACCCTTAAAGGAATAAAATAACATTGAAGTATGTCTGAAAAATTGCTTTGTTGAGATCAAAAATTAATGTGTAATGTATAATTGCTTTTCTGTTTCAAATACAGCAAGATATGCATGACAAGAAGATAGCAAGTTAAGAAATACTGATAACTCATCAGAAGGGTTGTACCTATTGTTTTGCATGCTGAAACAGTGAAATACTCTATTTGCTGACTGTAAAAACCTGGACAGAGTACCTTGCACCTTATTGATCCAGAGTTCTGCAGAAATAGTGAACCACCATTTCTTTATCTCCAGACAGATAGAACTAAATTCTCTGAAGTCATTCCTGACTCCAATTATAGTAATAGTAGCAGAAAACAGCAAAATAAAATGGAAATTTGAGGGGGGAAAAAAGTCTGAATATCTGAAAACTCAGGTGTTAGTAAGAAGGAAGAAAACTGGAAAAGTTACACCAAAGAGACTTAGAAATAATGTTGGAAATTAAGTTAGACATCGATGTGCAAGGCACATTAAGCTAGGCATCAATTTATGGCAGAAGAAAAAGTGAACACAGCTTCTGGCTGCAGTGAGGATGACGTCAGACTACGCAGGAGGGTGTAGTTTCATGTGGGATGTTTGATGTCAGTTTGCTTCCTCAGCTGGAACCTTATTTTGAAAGACACTGATAAACTGGAAGAGGAACAGAAGAAATGTTTAGTGAGTTGAAATTACTGATTTACAAGGAAAGAATGTAAGGAGAGTCTAACCAACTACCAATATGAAAAAGGAGAAATGTATTTTTAAGGATAATTAAGTAGTAGGAACTAATGTAAGTAGGCATAATAAAAAATTGAACTTACAGCGGTAAGTTTAGCTTACTATATTTAGCTTTTAGGAAAATTGTTTGTGCTCTGCAAGTCTCTTGAAGAGAGAACCTTTCAGCTGGAACATCTTTTTATATAGACATAATGAGAGCTTAAAGTGGAAAAGAAAAAAAATTGTATGCAGGAGAAGAATGATGCTGGGTAACAGATTTGTGCTTTTCCCTCTGTAATGTCTTTGACTTAGCACCAATAAGTAATGAAGTAATTTATTTGTAACTCTGGAAACACAGTATCTTGTTTTCCTGCCAGATCAGAAATTCTGTTGTGATTTAGGAAATAACAGTAGTATTATTAATCCAAAATTGTCTTTAAAAATATTGTGGGGTTTTTTTAGAAAAAAACAAAAAGCCTTGTGTGAGAAGTATGATCACTGTGTGCATAGACATTATTTTAAAAGTTTCTGTGTAAATACCGAGTTGTTGATTCTCATGAACGTTAGTAAGAGAGCTGAGTACTGGTCAGTTTTGCTGCGATTATTTGAGTTATTGCCTCTGTCCTTCTGCTAGAGGTTTCTGCCCTATTCCAGAGGTGGTCAAAGGAAAAGTGGAGGGGCTGAGATATGGTGGAGTTCACAATATACTAGCTGCTGTGGAGTGTGGGTTTGTGCTAATACACTGGACAGTAAATAGAAATGGTTGAGATAAATATTCTGTTCTGCTGTTTCTTGAGTTGGACAACAGTTCCAAAATGGTGGTAAACAGTGGGAAGATGGTGCTTTGTCTTGGAGATGGTCTGTAACAATTTAGACCATACAGGCTCTTTGCTCCACGCTTGCATGTCAGAGACCAAACACATCTTTAAGTTTCTCTGGGAATATACATTTCAATATATAGACAAAATAATGTAAAAAAAAAAGAATCCTTCTTTATTTACATATTTTTTGAATTAAATATGAATTGAAACAATAGGTAGTGAAGTCAGGGAAAGGATTCAGTTTTTGAAAAAGTGAGAAACTTTGTCCCTCAGCATTAGACAACAACATGTTACTGTGTTCTCTCTTCCAAAACCTTTTGCTCAGAACTGTACCCTAAACAGTAATTTGTGGGAGAATTATATCAAACTCTTTAACTTTTCAGACTGTGACCAAAAAAAGAAAGCTGAAATTTTAGAATTAGATCTTTCTGAAACTCTGTTTGGCTTTACAATAAATTCTTTTAAATGTTTTTCATTTTATATATATATGGATTATTTCATTGAAATCATGATTTCAGAACAGATTCATAAACAGCCTGAGAATTGCAACTGAGGTTTGTCCACTAATTTTGCTTGGGAAGTTCTTTGGGCCACAGCAAATTTCTCAACAAATTTCATTTTATGTTTCAAATTTGTAATGAGATTTGATGAAAGAGCTATTGTAAAGAGTTGCCATACGGCTGCTTTAGCATTCCTTTTTTCTAGTAGACATGAGAATAAAAAAGCTCAAAGGAAGGTTATTTGAGGCATTTTGCAAACCCTGTGTTGTGAATTGTATGTTCCACTAATGCTGAATATTCACTGTCAGTAATACAGACTACATTCGGTCCATGTCTATGGAAAAGTATTTAGAAACAGTACCAATGCTTTGTGTCTCTTCTGAACGTAAATTAAATTAACAACTGAATTACTGTATGCATATAAAAAGCTTGCCTGACTTCTGACCTTTTTTCAGGTTCTTGATGTGCTTTGCTCTCTCTGTCTCTGTAATGAAGTTGCAGTTCGTGCCAATCAGAATTTGATCTGTGACAATCTACTGCCTAGAAGAGACTTACTCCTGCAAACACGTTTGATTAATGATGTGACAAGGTATTGTGACTTGTTTTATAGTTATATTAGAAAAACTGAACTGATATGTCTATAGTACTTAATGTAACTGAGAGATACTGTAACCTGAGAGATGTTCCATAGTTTTCTAGACAGACACTGACTTTTAAGGAAATGCTTAAGTATTAACTTTTTAAAAATCCGGTATTATTAGCAAGATGACAATTATTCTGGAAACTGGGCTTGAATAGGAATTGTTAATTAAAAAGTTCATACAGGTGAAAGTAACAATACTGTTGATTTATTATAATTAAGACAAAATTGGTATTCCTTGTTTTTTCATGTTTTTTTTGAGTCACAGGTCTAGTTCTATTAATGACTTCTGGCCTAAATTTTGAGGTATAGGGATCTTTGCTCTTAGTTTTATATCCTGGTCTCCATGCTGATTTTGATCATAGAATAATACAGATTAGAAGACACCTCAGGAGGTTTCTGGTTCAACATCCTGTTCTAGGCAGGATCAACACTGAATTCAGACCTAGGCCCTAGTTGCCTAGGACTTTCTTAAGTTGGGTCTTGAAAACCTCCAAGAACAGAAGTTCCCTAATCTCTTTACGCAACTTGTTACAATACTTTATAGTGATTTTTTTTCTTACTTTCAGTCAAAACCTCCCCTGTTTCAGTTTACGACCGTTGCATCTCATTCTTCTGCCATGCATCTCCATTTTCTGCACAACTTCTTAAGTACTGCTGCCGCAATTACATTCCCCCTAAGCCCTCTTCTCCTGGCTGAGAAAGACCAGTTTCCTGAGCCTCTGCTAACAGGTCTTGTGCTCCACCTCCCTGACCATGTTAGTAGCCCTCCACCTGACTCACTCAAGTTTATCAATATCCTTCTTGTGTTGGGGTGCTTGAAACTGGATATAGTATTCTAGATGTGGTCTACTGAGTGCTGAGTAAAGGGGAATAATGAAATCCCTCAAGCTGCTGGCTACACTCCTGTTAATGCAGCCTAGCTATGCTATTAGCCTTCATCACTGCCAGGGTGAACTGCTGACAGTGCAGTCCAGAGTTGCTATCCAACCAATCAGTCCCCAGTCTCTACCAGTGGAGGAGGTAGAAAATCCCAGGTACAGGACTTTGTCCTTGATGGCATTGTTTAGAGAACTTTTTGTGATACTAAGATGTGTTCTGACATTAAATGGAAAAATGCAAGCTGCTTTTTCCATTTAATAATTGGATAATTCTAAAGTTGCTCTCTAAAGTCATAAAATGGGTCGCTATATTAAATCAAAGATTAAAAGTGAAATGTGGACATCTACGCTTGTATCATATTTGCAAAGTGAAATGGAACAGTATAGAGCAATATAACACATATGTTACATTATATGTTTTACACTAACTGGCTTACATTTTCTTTTTTAGCATAAGGCCAAACATTTTTTTGGGTGTTGCTGAGGGCTCTGCACAATATAAGAAGTGGTACTTTGAATTAATAATTGATCAGGTTGATCCATTCTTGACGGCAGAACCCACCCATTTACGGGTTGGATGGGCCTCTACATCAGGTTATGCCCCTTATCCTGGTGGTGGAGAAGGATGGGGAGGCAATGGTGTTGGTGATGACCTATACTCCTATGGTTTTGATGGCCTTCATCTGTGGTCTGGTGAGTACTTTGTTGTGTTCCTTTTATTCTTGTCTTCAGCAGTTATCTACCTTTACCTTTTCTACACATATTGCATGTTAATTTATGTTGAGCTGCATTCTAAACTCAATGGAGTTATTCAGAATTTCACATGGGATTTCTTCCCTGAAATTTTAACCAATATTGAATTATGCCCAAAAGGCTGTTTAGCAAATAGTTTTTATTTTCATGTTTTTGATGGCATTTTCAGGGTGAGTTTTGCTTGCAGATCTAGATCAATATTGACTTAAGTGTATCTGTCCAAGATTAATGGACGTAGTGATCTCGGACAACTTCGTTGTATATGGATCTATATAATGCAGTATTCTTCTAATTTGTTTGTACAGTTAAATGACATTATTGTTATCCTTACATCTACTGATGTTTGATAAATTGAATAGAGATTTTAGTAGATTTAATCATAAAAGATAATTTGAGCAATTTAAAATAAGAATTGCTGCACTGTTTTGAGAACTTTTGTTGTTGTTAGAACAAATTTCTGTGGTGGCAAGATCAAACTGAAAACCTGAAGTTGCTATGCTGTTTGAAAAAAATATTCATCAAATACCTTGCTATCTAAAGTAGGCTTAGAAAAAATACAGTTTTACTAGGAACGCTTCTTAATGTGTTTAGTAATCTAGGAGACTCTCGCTTTGCAGTGCAGTGAAGTAGTTAAACTTGCAGTTTATGAAGGAGAGAGTTAATGGTTGCCAGGAAATACAAAATACATGGTTGGCTATAGATCAGTGACATTAAAGTTGTGGTCTCATTAGCTATACTTTGTTGAGGCTAAAGGAAGATGCGAGTGGGGTAAGTTAACTGAAATAGTAGAAGCCACTACCCATGCAGTTATGAAGATTTAAAAGCTCTGACAGAATAGAAGGAGTTTACAGGAAGGCTGTTCTGAAATGTTGCGGTTCAACTAATGTTAGTACTATTATGTGTGTTAAAAGAGTAAGCACTGAGAGAAAATAGAAAATTGATGACGATAATGATCAGGATGTTTTGGAGAGGGATTGTTCAGAGTTGTCTGGGGTGTATAAGTAGCTGGAAAGCAGACTTTGGAAGCATGAGCAAGTCTTTTTTTGTGGTCCCCTGATGCCCAACACCAAATCCGAGGAAATGGAATTAGAGCATACTTTTTGTAAACAAACAGGTTTCTCACAGCAGAATACACATTGACCACATCACTGTGTTTTCTTATAGAAACAACCAGCAGAGTGCTGTTGGCTAATTGTAAGGATCAAATGGCAACACAAGAAATGTTGATGGTTGTCATTTTTGCTTTCTTAAAGTTCTTAAAAGTACTTTCTGAGTAAATAATATTTCAGAAAAGAAATAATGCATAAGATTGTAAAATAAGAAAATATTTAAGTAATGAGTTATATACCCTTAATTATATCACCTGCTGTTCAGAATAGTATTCTGAATCAAACTATCAGTATGTGATGAAAGGATAAGGAAAAGCAGCAGAAAGTCAGAGAAACAGCTGCTAGAATTTCTGGAAGATTGTATTCTACTTAGATAAATAAAACAGAGTAAGACCTCTGGCAAGTAAGTATTGTATCTAAAATCTGTAACAATGTACCTTAATTGATGAAGATCTTTCATCTATATTCTTAATAACACTTTCTATATGAATGAAACTGGAGGATCACCTTTTATTGACATTGTTTGTATTAGTATTGTCTAAGATTATATTATTTGTTTCTTATAACTTTGGTAACCTTACATTGTTTGAGAGCAGTTTACAGTCTGTGTATCTGCCTCAAGATAAATTTGATTTGAAAGATGAATTAATTTCCAAGAATGAGATATGGTTATATATATATAGTTTTCCAATGCTAGAAAATTCTGGCAAACTTTTCTTGGGAATGTAACATTTTGTTGGGAAGTRGCCTTTTTACCTGGAATTTAGCTTTCTGTGTTTCCTGAAATGGCTTTTTAAATTTGTTCAAGCCTTTGAAAGAAGTTTGGTACAGGCATGCTCTGTAGACCTTTCTTAATTTTAGCAGTTTTGTTCCTCAGAGTTCCATGAGTATGTTTCAGTTTTGGCCTGAGCAGGACTTTCTGTATGAAAACAGTCTGTATGGCAGGAAGCTAGTCCAGAGAGATCAAGGTCTGAGCATCTTAGTTGGAAGCAACTGCCTTGTATGTTTGGTGCCCTCTACTGTTTGGGGCTGATGGGATGCAAATGAGGATGATGTAGAAAGGAAAAACAACTGAAGGCTTGTATGGTGAAGGAAAATGGGCCTGGTGGGGGTTATGCATTTCATGGAGACTGAGAAATTATGTCACTGGAGGAAAGGTTTGAAGAGATTAGGTTGATGAACTTAAGAAGGGGTCTGAGTAGCGGAAGCTGGGGCAGGCTTAGGCTGGAAAGACTGGCACCGGGAGCTCAGAAGGTCACTGAGATTGCTTGGTGGAGGAGAAATCAATTGGAGATGAGATCTGGGGGAACACAAAGCAGTGAAAGCTGAGGGGAAAGAAGCTGAAAGTAGGGAGTAAGTGTGTTGGTCCACTACGGAAAATGAGAGTATCTATAGCAAAGGTAGGCAGGACCTGGGAGGAAAAGTCAAGGCAGTGACATGTGGTTAAATGAGGAAAACTAGACCAAGGAACTAGAAATAGGGAAGGGCAGATGGGAGGACATAGATCCAAAGGAACTAGGTACTTCCTCTTCCAGGGCTTGGATTGGAATTAGGATACCTGAGATTCATGCATCTTCTGCTAGAAAGTGCCTGTGAAACATACTGGCAAACTGATTTATTCTCTTTTATATAGTGCTGATCCATATAAGTAACAATATTCTAATATTGCTGCATTTGTACCATTAATTCACAAGTGAGAGGTAAATGCAATAGAGCTTTTGTTGATACCAGTATTAGTTTTGCTGATAAATCATGTGAGTACACTTATAGCAGCATATGACTGAATTTTGTTCAGTCTGGAATTTTAAGAACTAAGATATCTTACGCAGAATAGTGTTATAAAAAGTAAGGTTGTAAAATCAACCATTCAGAAGTGTGGGGGAAAAAGACATTAAGGTTTTTTTGTGAATTTATTTCAGCCCTTTTGTGTGCATACTATGGTACAATCTTTAATTACGAGGTAGCATACTACTTTTCCTGCCAGATCTCTCTTGCATACAGTGAATGGTGCTTGTTAGGATGAAAGTTAAAAATTGTTATATTATAAATCATATACATAAAAATACTAAATTAGATTTTCTCATCTTAATTTTTACACTTCATAATGTGGCAGTGTTTGACTATTCAATTATATTAACACTGTTCTAGCAAGGGATTTTGTGTCTAAAAAATATCTATATATGTATATTTTGTACACATAAATCAACTTTGTTTTGTAGCCCTGGTGAACAATTCTCAGAAGGTAGAAATAATGATTTTGGGGAGTAGGCTGGGAGGCATCTGTAATATACTTCATTAGGAATGGTTTCATAAATCATTGACACAAAATTAAATAATAATGGAACCACAGAAGGTTCTGTTAGGAACCTTCCATTAGGAAGGTCTTCTTAAATCTCTTCTCCTGCGGTAAGGGAAAATTAAATGAATTTAAACTGCCCTGAAATTATAGTCCCAAAGACTATAATTTTGGAATAGTACTTAACCAGTTAATTAGACTTGCCTTACAATTAACGTAGAATGTTTCCAAGGGAAACATTTTTGAAAGGAATTCTGAAAAGATATTCCCTGGTTAAAAATATGCCCAGGTACTCAAGTGGGATTGAACAGTTGCAGTTATCTGTGAATGGATGTAGATAAATAACTACAGATACTGTTCTCTCCTGTTAATTGTTACTGCTCTCTCCAGTGACAATTGCTGTGTCCTGTGCATGGCTTTGAGGTTCCACCTTCCTGACTGGAGGATTCCAGGCTCCTCCTGTTTAGTCTGAGGCTGTATTTGATAGAATTAAAGAAAACTTGGTCTGTGAAGGTTTTGATCCATTTTTTGAAAACGCGGTATACCATTTTGCCTCCTGGTATTTATTACTGTAAACCTGGATATCAGCTATAATCCCAGGTCCAGTATCCTCTTCTCCTGTTCTCCTTCAGAGGACTGAGTCATCTGACTGCACTGGACTTTGTCAGTGGGTGTGACATGAACAGCATGTTTGTCTTTCCCCATGTACTTTGCACTTGTCATGCTGTTCAAAAGATACTTAGTTAAATGACTTTATCAGTATACCAACAGAAACAGAGTACTCGTTTCATAAACTAATTTTTTGCTAGGGATGTTGCTTTCCAGCTAGGTTGATTCTGCAGCTATTTGTCATGTTCACAGGTGTATTGATACAGGTTAAACAGTAAGTGCTGCACTGAATCAAGTGTGTGGTCCTTCCTGTCTTTGGTAGTACTTGGTGCTAGACCTTCAGGTGAAGGTTCAAATAAATTCCCAATGCATGGTAATCAATTGGGGGGGGGGGGGGCAAAGGAAGGCATGTGTTTGGCTACTACACTCAAGCATGAGGTTTTACAGGTCTGATCTGTTGAATTCTGTGCGCATGGTTACTGTTGGAAGTCTTGTACCTTTCTGATCCATCCATAAGTGGAATTAGTTATGATGCATATGAAAACCTGAAATTTCACAAATAGCTAAAGAAACAAATGATTGGGTATATCACTATTAACTTTATCAAGGCAGAGGAACATCATTTGCTATGCTTGAGTACTCTTGTATCAGGCTACAGTGTGAGCTCACATTATTTCAGCTCAGCATGTTCTGTCTTGTGAACAGCATCAGGTCTCAAGTGATTTGCTCAGTTCATGCACTGTTCTGCCACATATCAGTTTGAAGAATGTTAACTCATTTTGTGTTTCTGAGAGCAAAACGATTCACAAAGCCAAGTGAAGACAAGATCATGTTTTTGTGACTGAGAACAAAAACTTGATGGTGTTTTTGAGGAAATATATTTATTATTTCATTGTTAAACCTGGAGAGTTTGTTTAAAGCTTCCGATTACTTTCTCCTTAGGTCGAGTGCCCAGAGCTGTAGCATCTGTCAATCAGCATTTGTTGGCATCTGATGATGTGGTTAGCTGCTGCTTGGATTTAGGTGTGCCCAGCATTTCATTCCGCATTAATGGACAGCCTGTACAAGGAATGTTTGAGAACTTCAGTACAGAAGGGTTTTTCTTTCCTGTTGTAAGCTTATCAGCAGGTGTAAAGTAAGTACTATGTCTCTTCATTTTAATGTTGTTTTCTATGCTTTTTTTGTCACACAGAATATTGCCTGATTTTATGTACAATTTATTGTATATATTCTGTTGCTTTGCTTCTGCTCAACCCTCAGGTGGGAGGGAGGAAGCAGGCAGAAAAGTATTAATTTGTTTAGGGAGCACTTCATCTAAAGGTGAAATGTAAGCCCAGTGATTTGACCAAGTCACAATATCTGAAAATTATTATTTGATGGGTATCTGGTGACCTAGGGGAAATTAATTTGGTCTCAATCCAATTATCAGTGAAAAAAGTGTATATCAGAAACATAGCACCACATTTGGCACTAATTAAAATTCTCACTGGCAGTCTCAGCAGGATGTAAAAAAACTAAATCATTGTGGAGACTGAATACCCTAATCATAGTAGGGAACTTGAAGCAATGATGAGAAGCAGTTTGGGAATCTTGTTACTGATGTTACCCATTCTTTACTTTTTTTTTTTTTAAAGCTAAAATGATAAAATTTGAGCTTACAATTGTCAGGCTTCCAATGTTATCTTACCTTTACTTTGTTCAGAAAATGTTTTATAAATGTCACACTACTTAAATAGCCAAAATGCATCTGTTAACATTACAAAGCCAACACAACAACAACAGACTAGCTTGCACTGTTGTCATTACAAGACCAATTTCCATTCGATTCACCTGCAGCATCTTTATTGCTGATGTTGAGTGGCAACACCTGTAGGATGGAAAAACTTAAGGAGAATTCTTCAGCAAGAAAGTTTGGGATTTTTCTGTTTTTGTAGACTGAGTATGATTTCTGTGTAAAATACAGACAAGCTATGAAGATTTTTCACTCAGCTAGAATGCAAATGGTCTAAATTCTAATATCTGCCATAAACGTCCAAACTTAGAAAGAATAATCAGGAGAGGCAGAGAGTTTGTGGTGAAGGAAGGAAAAAATTCAAAGGGCTGGCTTACTTTTATTTAAAGGAGGGTTTTTCTTATACCTTGTGATCTTGGATGGTGGCTTCAGTATAGCCAGAATAGACAGAGTGTACAGTATAGGTTTCATAATGGAAAGAAAGATCACATTATAAATAATTCACACAACTAGTAATGAGGAAGAAAAACGATTGGTGTCTCTGAGGTAAAGTAATCTGAAAACTAACATCTATGGGCTTTCCTTTCTGAGATCAATACATAAATATTTTGATCATCTCATGATGAAGAGAAACTCTCAGGTGAGAATAAACAAAGACCAAACAGAATAAAGGAGACCTATGAAGGGGCTAATAATTGATCGATTTTCATTTTTTGCTCTGAAAGTGACCCTAATATGTAGCTGCATTAGGACAAGACCTTCTGAAAATGGTAGTTACTTTTTTTCCTTAAGAAATCTGTCTCAACTGGTATGATGATTTTTCTTTGTTCTTATTTGATGTTTTTTGTGAATTTTGTGGGAATATCAATCCTTCTAGTTAGCACTAGCTGATAGCAATAATAGGTTATATGTTGTCTTCTGCGTCTGTTTATGTTGGAGAAATGTTTTTGCATCAGAAACCTGAGTGCAGCTGTGGAGGAAAGTGTTCTCCACTGGGCCCAGACTCTTATGTTCCTGCTGTTCTTGTGCCTTATCCATTCCTCTGGTTTTTGTGGCCTCTCTTGGTGTCTGATTCCTGGTCTGCTTTGTTGTTCCAATGCCAGTTTTTCTGCTCTGAACGCTTGTTAGCATCTGCTTGCCCACACTGTCCCTCATTCTGCTTTTACCTTAGGCATTTTCTCTCAATTTACTCCTTTTCTCTCCATCTATCCTTTTTTTTTTTTTCTCCCTCTACAAATGGTGCTATGAGCTCTGCCTGTAGTACTACATTATGGCTATTCAAATAATCAGGGAATTTAAACAGCAACTCTGTATTGAGAATTCATTTTCTTCCCTTGTATTCAGATTTTTTAACCTCTCTTTAAAGCTGTGTGAAGGCAGAGGTAGAGAAATAAAATGTGAGACTAAGTTTGAATCAGCTGTTCAACACATTTTTGTAGTTGAACTGTTTTTAGGAAATGTGAACATGAAAAGTCAACATCTTAAAGGTAAGTGTCTGGTGCTTTTAGTTATTAAAAACGTGATATGTTAAATACAGTTACCATGGGGCTCTGTCTTTCACAGACAGACTTTGTAGTAAGCAAAAGAAAAGCGTTAACTATTTAACATAGTCTTGGCATTCAAGCTAGGAAAACTAAATGTAGTTGCTACAATGGTAGTCACAGTTACCTAGATTAGCAAGAGTGCTTTTAATGAAAGTATGTGCAGCCTAATTCAGAAATGAAGCAAAAAGAATAGTAATTAACCTAAAGCAATAAGTTTACATATTTCTGACTGGCTTTATATTTGATTTTCAGAAGGGCTCTTTCCAAAGTTCAGGCAAATTTAAAACATGTTTTTTAAAAGGAAAAAGTCTGGACATTTCTTTTAAAATGAGACAAAAACCCACAGCTGCTTTGAGTATTCAGGTTTTAAAAACATGATGTGGAGGGCCAGAGAGTCTGCAGAATTAGGAGCATATAGCTTATATGGAGTCTTAAATAATGCAGTGAGGAGCAGGGAGAAAATAGTCAGGCTTCATTAGGTGCAGGTGAGACTGAATGATTTGCTGCAACTCAGAAAAATGACCAAGCTGGGAAGCAGGGAGCTATTCACATGGGCACAGTTGTCAAGGGGGAGCATTGTATGTATCTTTTCCTTTCTGTACTTTTTTTTGACTTTTGTCTATTTAGAAAGTTAGACTTCTAGATCTATTAAAATAAAAATCACTTTTTTTTTTTTTTTAACTTCAAAGCTGTAGCAGCCTTGGGTCCACTCAAATATTTAAAACAATCTTTTTATAAAATGAGATTAGAAAGTGTAAGCTTAAAAGAATGAAATCAATATCTTTATATTTCTTGTGAAAATGGAACCATTTCAAATATATATGTGATTTGTGCATATGTACATCCTACTTGAGAAAACTTGTGCATATCTTACTTTTTCTACTCTCTTGAAATATATTATTAAAGTCTTTTTATTGTCAATGAAACTTGTTAATCTGATAGTTCTGATATTTCTAGAAGTGTAAGTAAAAAGTGGTATAGACTTCTTTTGGTTAGCCCATCACAAGAAATGAATGGACAGTTTCCTAGAGATAACATTTGTATTTAGTTTTCTGTGGCTATTTACCTCTAGGCTTTGCTTAAAAGAGGATCAAAATATGAAGTTGGATAGTTTTTCATCTGTTGTTTTTCCTAATATATCCTTACATCTCTACCAAAAATATATATCCCAGGAGAAACAGAAAAATTTAGGGGTTTGTTAAGAATTTTAGCTGTGCTGTTGAAACTCATTCATAGTTGTAGTATTTGGTATCAGTATTTGGTATAATTTTGTTTGCTTGATTTCTGTAGGGTTATGGTGCCTTTAGTTTCACCATATTCTCGGCTTTTAGTGTATGCTCGTGTGCCATCTCGTGTTCTCTTGTCTGCATGAGTGTACCAGAAGATTGTTTTCACAATTTGAAGTGGTATATAAGTAGTCCCTGTGGGATTTTTAGAGTATCAGTCCAAATTAAACTTGTCTTGTGTTTCCAAATCATTTAAATGTATTAAAAATCACTCAGTTTACAGCCCTTTGATTTTTAAATAAGTAATACATTTTTGAAAGGACACAGCTGTGTTGAATAATTATTTTTGTTTTGACCAAAATAATTTTTCAAAAAAATAGTTGGTAGTTGATTATGATACTAATTGATAGAATCTGCTAATATTAATGCTTGGTAAATTTTAGGTGCTTATTAAAGCATGAAATACACCACCATTTTTATAGATGCTATTCCAATAAATATAAATTACTCATTGACTTTTTGCCATGTTAGTATATGCTGACTATTTGAGAATGTAATTTCTTCATTGTAAATTGCACAGAGTTCGTTTCCTCCTGGGTGGACGTCATGGAGAGTTTAAATTTCTGCCTCCTGCTGGCTATGCTCCCTGTTATGAAGCTTTACTTCCAAAAGAGATGATGAAACTGGAACCAGTGAAAGAATATAAGAGAGATTCTGATGGAGTGAGGGATTTGCTGGGTACAACACAGTTCTTGTCCCAAGCTTCCTTTATCCCTTGTCCGATCGACACCAGTCAGGTATTTTAAATATATGATAATGGGATTGTAAAATATGTCCTAACAAAATTTAAATTGGCAATAAAAAGACTAAGCTAGCTTTCCCCCTTTCTTAGCAATACATCATTTGTGTGTTGCGCTGTATTTAACTGAACTAGGTGATCTTGGATTTACGATGGAATCTTTTCTTATTCGTGGAATTGTTATGCTCTTTTTTTAGATTGCTCTCCCTTTTCATCTCGAAAAGATCAGGGACAAACTAGCTGAAAATATCCATGAACTGTGGGGAATGAATAAAATAGAACTGGGCTGGACATATGGCAAGGTAAGTTTTGGATTACCTGACTGGACACCCATACCAGGTTAAACCTCCTGTTGGAAAACCTGGACTTGGAAGTTTAACAGAGTATTTAATGGTGGCCTATAAACACCTGATAGAAAAGAAATTTCTAAGAGATGGTTGTTTAAGCCAACAGGAGACAGTAATGCTATCTGGTGATTATAAGACAAATTTCATATATAAATAAGGCACATATTTTAGCACTATGAGTAATTAACCACTTGAAAAAATATCTCCACTGAGAAACCTCCTAATTAGATCAAACTGGAATTCTATTGAAATTCATTCTGATAGTGAGTAGCCACACAAATAGCCGTTTGGTTACTGTGGTGCTGGGGATCATGTAGGTGCCAAGGGAAAAGTTCCGCATGGAAACCTGCTTCTGTTGGTAACCAAGGCTGGGTTTGATAACTTTTGTAACAGTAACTTTAAAATTCTTCAAAGTTCTTTACTTATTTATTTAAATATAGTTACAGTTGAAACTCATCATTATAGTGAACCCATATGATGTGAGAGAACCTAACAACTTGAAGAGAGTAAGACCATTTAATCAGCATTTTAAAATGAATATGACAAGGCATTCTCTGTCCAATGGGTCTTATGAAATGAGAAACAGTTAAAAGATAGGCTAAGTATATTATATTCTGGCAACAGAATTAGTAACTTAGCATTTCTGCTAGAATTAGTAACTTTCCTTAGCAATGTAAACTTCTAAATGTTGTGTTCTGCCTTGAAGTTAGGGGATTTCACCTTTCTTCTTTTCAAGTTCAGTTTTATGGGGACAATGTGCCATGTGTCCCTCACCATTGCCTCATGCGTATCCTTCAGAAGAATCTCTTTTTCCTTTTCTTATCCTCTGCGATTTTTATTTATGGATTTATTTTACCCCTTTTTTTTCTCAGTGGGAGCTCTATCTCACTATATGCTAAAGTGTCATTGCTGTTGAAATTCTGAGCTTTAACCTTACTAATATTTCTGAACTTTGGCAATTTTCATGAGTGTGAAGTGTTTAGACTCTTAACTGCCACCAAGATAGAAACATTGGATGTTGAATGAAAAAGCTTGTTAAATTAAGCTTCAGATACCCACTCAAACTTATATGGATGATATCAGAGAAAGAATATGCTGCTCTATTATTTCAGTAGAATTTGGAAAACATTACCAAATGATTCTTTAAGGTTTTTTAATCAGAATGCTTACAATAGAGCAGATTATACAAACTTTCTCCATTTGTTACTCGGACATTCAGTAGAAATGTTCATTGAATTTTCAGACTTGCTTTGTTGTGTTTTGCTTATTTATGCAGAACACAAAATACCCAGAATTTTACTGTATTCTACTGGTTTTGGGGGAATACTTAGAGTGGACAGTATAAATGAATCATGGGAAGGTTCATTTGCGTAATGATGAATAACTGTTGTTTRGCAAAGATAAATGATATTGTTTACAATGTCTTTACTAGTGCAAAGAATTAAACATTTTTTGCTCTGTTGATACTGGTCTGATTCTGTCCTGATTCTGATGTCAGGAAAATGTTCTTTTCTCTTACTTTGCTACAGATACGGGATGATAATAAAAGGCATCATCCTTGTCTTGTGGAATTCTCAAAATTACCTGAAACAGAGAAGAACTATAATCTACAAATGTCAACAGAAACCCTAAAGTGAGTTTTAAATTTAAAAGAAAAGAGTTTATTTTTTATTTTTTATTCCAACACTTTATTCTGTTGTGAGATTTAAAAGTATGCTAGTCAGTTAAAACGTCTGGTTCAAAGTGTGTTCCACTGGCTTTACTAGAAGTTCCAGGGATGCATTTAGAGAGTTTTGGAGAAATCTGTGTCTACAGAGGTACAAATAAGGAAACAACACCAAATCCTGTTGGCTTTACTCAAACTGGCATAATTTTCAAAACTCTGATTTGTACTTTTTTTTTTTACACTTTGAAGGGATTTTTTGAAGGGTTTTGAGATTCCATTATTTTGAATGACTTTACTGGACTTTAAATATCATTGGTATATTTGTAATGAAAACATATTTATAATGAAAATGAAACAAATGGAAAAAGAAAAATCAGCAAGCACTATAATGTTGTATCTTATTACTGCCATTTTTCTGTGTTGATAGAACCCTTTTGGCCCTTGGATGTCACATTGTTCATACTAATCCAGCAGCTGAGGAAGATCTTAAAAAAGTTAAACTTCCTAAAAAGTACGTACCTTATGATAACAATCATATATAGTTTGCAAGTATAGAGTATTAATTAAATAAAAATATTGTAAAGTTATTTTAAAAAWTACTTACAATGAACCCCATATGAATGCTGACTTAGCATGTGGTTGGTCCGTTACCTTGCCTATGATGATTGCTGACTGCTAATACTGATGCGTTACATCTCCTCAAGGAGTGACTCATGGAGATACAAATAGCCACATACAGATATGACTGCATGTGACTTAAATGTTACATGATCTTAGAATAGATATTACAAAATTAGAAGCAATATTTTAGTGCTTTTCTATCACATAGCAAAATAGAGTATACCGATCTACTTAGAAGAGTGTTTACCTTTTTCCCATAACTTTATTTTCAATTTATACCTCTCCCTCACTTCTGTCAGCGAAAAAGTTTACTCCGCATGTACATGTTGCCAAAGACATTACTAATATATTTCTTTAACCAGCCTGTACTACAGGAAAAAAAGCAAGAAAAATAAAAATCTAGAAACTTACAGTTGTTTAAAATGGTGCGCATTTCTAGGAAATGTGCATGGGGTAGATTGCTGCATAAAATATCTTCTCTGTGTTTTGGGGTTTTTTATTTCACAGTTGGGGAGCTGAAATAGCTGAACATTTTTTTGTTTAGAGACCTTGAAGTAATCGGTAGGACCCTGAAACTGGTGAAGATGAATCAAGGATCACATCTCTGTAGCCTTGTCTGTGGGGAATTCTGTAGTGCTCCTGGGGCAGGTTAAAGAGCTGACCTTTAATGAAACAAGGAACAGTGAATCAGATTCTTCCCATATCCCATCAGTTTATCATCTTGCAAGATGTCTACTTTCTTGAAGCAGCTTTATCCATGAGAAACAAAGTTAGGATTTTAAAGGGAGTAAATAGTAGTAAAATAAATGCTTTTATGATATGGGAAATGGGAATCTTGATCCATTTGATGACATTGATTTAAAAGGGCAAAAAGAACCTTTCCCAAGGTTTCATACTGCAAGTACTGAATAATATTTAAACTACTTTTTAAACTTTTTATTCATTGGAAAAGTGGGAAGAGCAATGGTTAAAATATGTTTTGGTTAATTCTGTTGGAATGAATGATAACATGTAATCTTTACAGGCTACTGTATCAAAAATGTTATATTTTAAAATACAATCATATCCTATACTTAATGTCTTGACAGGTCATCACACAGATCTTTAAAACAAAGATGTCTTTAAAATGCAAATACTAAAGTGTACTCATTTAATAAAATGTTGTTATTTTCATAACAGCTATTTAGGGACCCACATATGGATCYGAGCTCCATTTAATTAGACTTTGTGCAATAGGCAAAAGACAAGACTTCCAGCTATATGCAGTTTATGTCCCTGTCAGTGCCCAAACACAGTGTGGATTTTCACAAAGAAATGGAGAGTAGGAGAATGAAATGTGGGGGAGACAGTGAACACGACCCTATGAATGCCGCATAGAAAATTTTAAACATCATCATTGGGGTATCTTGACTCTCTGTTGACTTACAGTTACGTGATGTCAAACGGATATAAACCTGCCCCTCTTGATCTTTCTGAAGTGAAATTGTTACCTTCTCAAGAATTTCTAGTTGATAAACTAGCAGAAAATGCACATAATGTCTGGGCAAAAGACAGAATAAAACAAGGATGGACCTATGGCATTCAGCAGGTAGGCACTGTTTTTAGAGTAATTTGGGATAAGGGAAGAATGTGAGATTTTGTTTTCTGGCACGTTAGTTGGGAATGTTAAATAATAGAATAAATGCTGGAGGTCATGGAAACTCTGGAAAACTTGGAACAGGGAGAGTGGGGTTGAAAGCCTTAATCATGCAAGTGTGAGTGGGTTGTCAGACCTGCATTGCTGCAGCTGCAGGATTTGTAACTGAGACAGACTATTTTTCCTCCTAAACTGATAGGAGCATATTAAATTGTTTTATATGAGAATATATTGACATAATTCTCTCTAATTCTTTCTAAGTTTTTAGGTTTTTAACATCATTAACAATTGGTTTTAACGTACTTTACTTACTTTGCATTCATAAAACTGTTCTTTGTCGATATTGTGTCTTCCCTGTAATAACTTTTAGCATTATTTCAGCCTTCACTCTGTCTCATATATATATCTTTATGAAATTTAAACATGATTTTCTTTTTGTTCTTTCTTGCCACTTCTTTTAGGATCTTAAGAACAAACGTAATCCTCGCTTAGTGCCATATGCATTGTTAGATGAACGTACTAAAAAATCAAACAGAGATAGCCTCCGTGAAGCTGTTAGGACATTTGCAGGCTACGGCTATAGTATTGAGCCACCAGACCAAGAAATAGGTATGTACACTAAACAAAAATCATGGCCATTTTTTCCATAATGCTGGGAAAAAAGTTAAAACACTGAAATAGATAAGGAAAACATATTAGATATTAACTAATTCTAGTGTGTTTTTTGTAAGGGACTTGAATGAAGAATGCAAATGACTTATATATCACTTAGATATATTTTTTTGAAAAGATTTATTGTAGTTGATGATTTGATAATTATAATTTCTTTGACTTTTAGATTGGAGAAAATCTGTACCATGGGTGAACATATTGGTTTTCATTTGGAAATCACTGTTTAAAATGTTCTGATGTTAGAGTTAGCTACCTGAGGCAATTCATGCATTTGTTGATTCTTTATGAGGTATATGAAAAGCTTGAAATACACGTACATTTATTTTCCAAATACTTTCTTAGTTTTAGGTAATCAGATGTGTCACATTACCGTTCTTGTTCTTCTAGACTGCATGTGTAAACTGTCAGAGATAATTCATTAGTAGTTCTAATGTAATGAAGGTAAATATCCTTTAATGATCTTTTTTTTTTTTTAGCAGAATCTTAAGTAAATATACTAAATATATTATTTTTCTTATTAATATTAGTAAGAAATAGATTAGAAACAGTTTGAAGCTAATTTTCCTTCAAGTTCTTTTTTTTTTTTATATATATATATAACTTTTGTAGTATTATCTTTTCAGTAGTTTCCCAGGAATCAGTTTTTCCACTTCCACAGCATCTGCTTTTTAATGTGGAGGGAGAGAAGTACTTTAAAAAAAAAAAAATCCCAGACCTCTCAGGTACTTGTTAAATTTAATGAAGAAGAAAATAAAGAACGTGAGTCCCACTGAAAAAAAAAAAAAAACCTTTTGCAGATTGTTTGACTATTTCTTAAGAGCTCAATCCTGCACTAAGTTGAATAAGAGGCTTTTTTCCTCTTGAATTCAGAAGTAGAAATTGGTTTAGCAGTTTTTCTTCATATTTGCTATACCACTATAATTTCTTGACAAAAAGCAAAGCTTCTGTAATTTTTAAAATGTTCTAAATTTAGTAAACTGTATAATTTTTTTTTTTTGTATTGTATTACTGCATTATTGCATTGGATTTTATTGCATGTAGTAATCTTAAACTTCTGAGGTCTCCTCCTCTATTCAGTTTTGTGTTTGGGGCTCTGCACTGAGTGATAGACTTTGTAGTCTGTTTATTCTAAATAGTGGATAATCACTCATCTGATTACAGAACGTGCAAGCCTCTCAATACTGATTACTGCCCCTCCGTTTCTAACACTTGCTGGGAAAGTTTTTAGGGCCTGTGTTCAAAATGTTGATTCAAAAATAATACAATAGGAATAATTTTTGGATATACCAATGCTCTTTCATTGATATAAGAGAAAAAAACAAGTGTGATTCTGTGTTTCAAATCCTGCTTTATAAATACAGTGAAAAATATACAGTATTGTTCTTAAACATGAAATGGTAGGTAGTGGCTGTTTTCAAAGACAGAAAACAGTGGGAACAGTTGAAAAGCTAAAGAGTGGCATTTCTAGTCTTATCTAGTTAAAAATGTTTTTTTTTTTCTTCTATTTGTTTATTTTTACAGCTGACCAAACAGTGGAAAAAGTCAGCATTGACAAGATTCGTTTTTTCAGAGTAGAGAAGTCTTATGCAGTGAAGTCTGGAAAGTGGTATTTTGAATTTGAAGCTGTGACAGGTGGAGATATGCGTGTTGGCTGGGCCAGGCCAGGATGTCGGCCTGATATAGAATTGGGAGCGGATGACCAAGCGTTTGTTTTTGAAGGAAGCAAAGTCAGTACTGTTTTATTATTTTTTTTGAATTATTTTTGTGTATAAACAAACTAGGAGGAGAACTATAATACAGGTTTCCTCTATATCCTTCAGATCAACTATTGGAATATTTTTGATTCACATAAAGAGCATCTCTGAGCTCTGTTTCGTGCTGTATAGTATCTGCATTTCAGTTCTGGGCATTCTAATTATGCCAACAAAGGTGGGTTGTTTTAGATCCATCTTTCTGAGATATACCAAACTGAGAAAAAGAAGTCTCTTGTAAACAAGAACAAAATTTAGAATTTGTTCCTTTTTTTATAAACGGCGAGTCACACACACACACAAAAAATGCTTGTTCAGTGACTGGAAGAGAGAGCCACAGATTTCTTTTCCTTTTTCTTTCTTTTCTGCCTTCTGCACATGCTTTCTTCCCAAGCTTGA
This sequence comes from Apteryx rowi, assembly GCF_003343035.1. NCBI lineage: Eukaryota > Metazoa > Chordata > Aves > Apterygiformes > Apterygidae > Apteryx > Apteryx rowi. The sequence continues at coordinate 648,262 of NW_020450677.1, read as the reverse complement.
CTCCTAAAGGACAGGAAGGATGATAATGACACTGCATATAAGAATTGGAGTCCAGGGAACATTGATTATCATCCAGGCTCCAAACTGCTGTTTGCATGTTATGGAACTCAGGGTGTTTTAGTTTCCATATATGAAATAAGATACTAATTAAATTAAGTTACCTCAAAGCCATATTGTGAGTTAGTTTGAGATCCTGGAAGGAGAAAATGTAAGAAAAGCAAAGAATTAGGATTAGAGTCTTGTTATTACTTAATTGGGTCACTGAGACCAAATTGTTTGCTACAGATGCTTTATTTACTTATTTAGAGTTTTATGCCTGACACTTTTATCTGTCTGTACAACATTCCCAGTTTTGACTGATTAATATCTACTTCAGCTTTTTCCTCTAGAGCTTTAAGTCTCTCTTATCTGAAAATATGTATGTTGTATATTTGAATTTCAGCATGGTGTTTATTTACTTGATTTTTTTTTTATGTTTAGGGGCAACGCTGGCATCAAGGCAGTGGATTCTTTGGACGATGTTGGCAACCAGGAGATGTGGTTGGTTGCATGATAAACTTGGATGACAAGTCAATTATCTTTACTCTGAATGGAGAGTTGCTTATAACGAGTAAAGGTTCAGAACTTGCATTTGCTGACTTTGGAATAGAAAGTGGTAATTGAATACTTTTTCTTTTTATAGTTACATGGTTATCGGGGGGGGAGGGGAGGAGAAAACCTAATCTATCCTACTGGCTTAGTGAGTTGAGAAATAAGAAATAATGCTCCTGCTGATTTCTTTTGAGTTAATTCTTGGTCTTCTGTGTACTCTTTGTTTTGAACTCGTTAAACTCTAATGCTAAGGAATATCATCCCACTGATTTTGTACTTGGAGTAATGATAAAATTTACCATGATGTTGTATGTTGTCCATCTGCACTGCTTTCAGATGATTCTGCTGAAAAGTTTAAATATAATCCATATGTCTTTTCTAATTAAGAACGGTTGTTAGCTAGTGAATGTAATATGTTGTACTAAAAACTTGATGTTCATGACAGAAATTGTTTATAGCAGGCAGTAGTGAAAGGGATCTGCTAGAACTGTGCTAAAAATAGTGGCTTTTTTAGAAAAAGCTGTATGAAACTATTTCTTTCACCAGGAAGGGCTGTCATCTGAAATCAGCATGATAAATAGCAAAATCATAGCTGACGTGGGCCTAGCAGGGTTTTTATATAGCTCTCAGCTTCAGCACATTACAGATAGGTTTTTATATGTCTTCATAACATCAGTTTGGATTATATTGTGTTACTTATGAACTCCTCTCTTGCTCACTTTCCTTATCTGTAACCAAAGATATTATCATTGCTACTTCTGGAACTTTATCATTATCTGTCATTTGCATTTACTCGYAGAAGAATCAATTCTTTTATTGTTAATCAAGTGTATTAAACAAATGCTTATTCCCCTCAGCAGCAGTAGTTATTACTGGATGTCCAAAGGCTTTTCTTTCCTCCTTTTAAAAATGAAATATTCTATTGTCTTGACTATTGTCTTGATGTCTTTAGTGTTTTGTTGGTTTTTTTTTGACTTCCCTCTTCAAATTCTGTTTTATTTTCCAGTTTATGGAAAGTTCCTTTGGGAACTTTTAGGTTCCTGTTCTTATCATCAGTGGCTACAAGTCTAACAAGTTTTGGTTCTCAGTTTCCTAAGCTGCTAGTTTGTTCCTGTCTACTATCTCTGTCAGTGCTTTTAAGTCATATTTCACTAATGTAACCTTTCAGACTGTGCTACACATTAACTTCATAAAAATGTATTGTAAAAGGGGCCATTTGGCACTTTTTTTTTTTTTTAAATCCTCTAATACAAAATTAGTGGGAGTTTGGCAATCAGGATGGGTAAATTTTCCTCAAGCCCTGCTGGGCTTATGCACAGAACTGAACTTCAGTGGTTACAAAAGTGGTTATAATAAGCACCTTGAAAAATCCCCAAACATGAAAAATGTAGTCCCTTATTTTCTTATTGGAGCATACAGATTTTATATTAATTATATTCTTCTCTGTGGAGGACAAAGTGAATACTATGGGGTGAGAAGCTGCACCAAAAGAACAAATCTTTGCAACATGAGTGTAGAATTGAGTCTGGTTTATAATTTTTTTTTTCTGTCCTATGCATGGCTTACCTGCACTACTACTTTTAGACTCTGTTTCCTCTTGTTTCTTGCTTCTGCCTTCTTGGACAGTAGTATCTACATAAATGTATTGAAGGAGATAGGGAATATTTTCAAACTGTACTGTTCTATTGTTTTAATTGAAATTTTTTTGGAAATTCATCTCCTCCAACTGATAGTAGCATCATGCTTGTTAGTAATTACCAGAAAATTTTGCAATTACCCACTATCCATCTTTGGTCTGATGACTGCTGCAATTTTTCTAATGGTAGAGAATGAGGGACTGCCTTAAGAGAGCTTTTCTTAGGGCTTAAGGTTGAAGTGTAGGATAGGAGCTCTCTGCTGTACAGATGGAATTGTTGGCTTTTCCCAGAAGTTACCCCAAGTTCTACTTCAGGAGGGATGGAGAAATCATTCAACATCTTCATCACTGTAGGCATTGGCTGCTACAGGTATATGGAGACTGAAAATGTTAAGTCATCAAAAATGCCAACATTAAGGAAGTGTGAGTTTATCCATCATGAAGGATGGAAGTTGGCAACAAATTTATAGATATTGATGACAAAAGAAATTTTTTAACAAATATACTGAGATACCTCAACCTCATCTAAAAGTCCTGTTGAAACTGTGATGCCTGCAGAGATCATACATAACATTTGCTAATAACTTCATCATTTAGCCAAGTTTGTCTTCCAGTGTCCAATTCATTGTATAAAGTCATGTTTATTAGTCTAAAATGGATGAAGAAGATAATTGGTCTTTCTAATAAATGAATATCTGACTCTTGCAAATCTTGATTTTTCGAATCTGATAGTCCACAAAGCTACTGCTCAACTTGATATTATTTTGTTCATCTTTCATGCAAATCAGAGCTTGCCTATAACAATTTAACTGGTTTAATGTTTAAATAAATGGGATAGTGTGTGCAATGTTCATTCATTGCCTAAGTCCTCAGGATTTTTGGTAGCAATTATATCCAATTTAGCCATTAATATTTAAGATGGCTTTAAATACTCACTACTGTAATTATTTCATGTACATTCCTTGTAGGAACTGAAGCCTAGTTCACATTAGATGGATCCAAAATAAAATGTTTGTGTTTTCCAAATAAATTGTTGGGTTTTTTTTTGTCTTATCGCTTTCTTAGGTTTTGTTCCAATTTGTGCACTGGGTCTGTCTCAGATTGGCCGCATGAACCTTGGAATGGATGCCAGTACGTTCAAGTATTACACAATGTGCGGCCTTCAAGAAGGTTTTGAACCTTTTGCTGTCAACATGAACAGAGATGTTGCTATGTGGTTTAGTAAACGCTTACCGACATTTGTCAATGTGCCAAAAAATCATCCTCACATTGAGGTAACATTACATGTTAAAGAGACACTTGTTTATCAACAGTTTGTTTAGGCAAGCTGAGACATTAAAGCCTTACTAATAGCTAGTGTCATCAGATAGCTTGTCATTTAAATCTATTAAGTCACCCTTAGGTAATTCCAGATCATCTTGTCTATCTCCAGCTTCATTTATGGTTGTCTTGTTACCCTGTATGGAAATACTTAACTGTTCTATGTATTACTAATTTATGTTGCTGCACGCAGTTAGCTACGTAAACCATGTCAGTTGTGATTTTCTTAGAATCATTTTTTTATATTACATTTTCTTTCTCCTTTTAAATTCTTCTCTACTATACATATTTCCTATATATCAAGTCTAGATGAATGAATACTTGTTCATAATAATCTAAATCTTGTTCAGCTGAATTCAGCATCACTTAAGATAATGGAAATGTGAGCTGAACGGAGACTGAGTCTAGTCTGCTTTGCTAATCTGAGGGACATTTAAGTATACCCGCGATGTCACTGAGACAGATGTTTCATTTGTTCTTATAACCCACCAGTGATACGAATTCTACAATTCCCTAGCTAATCTGTTCTAGAGCAGAATAATATCCTATGTTTTGTATAAAATATTCCCTGTTAATATATTCCACAATGGTGTGTTCTCATTTGAGTTTCAATTCCTAGACAGTTTTTTACTACACTTCCTAGGCCATTTACTATAATTCAGGGGTTTAGCCAGTTACTCCGTAATATTTGTCTTCATACATTTCCTTCCTAAATATAAAATACACTTACTTTACTGAATTCCGTCTCATTCATCTCAGCAATTTTTTTTCAGTTTATCAGGATATTTTCAAATTTTTCTTGTCTTAGAAAGTTTTTGAAATGTTCCTGTCCCTGCTTTAGTTTAAAAGCATACCCACTTTTTCAGCACCAGGGAAGATATTGAATAATATCAGATGCAGATTTCAGAAGGATCTTCTGAAGGATTCTACTTGATACATCTTCTGACTGTGTCAAAAAACTATTGATTCTTTTGGAGCAGTTTTTCAATGACTTCACTCAAAATTTAGTGATTTAATTTAATAATATCTGTGTTTTTGTTTCTGAAAATGCTGCGTTGAAGAACTTGAAAAGATTTACTGTAGTCAGGATATTGAATCTACTGCTTCCCTCACTACTCACTACTAGTTTCCCTATCAGAGAAGAAAATTGCATAGTTTTGAAATTAATTAATTTTGACAAATTTGAGTTGACTCCTTCTTACAATTAACCTCTAATTGCTCACTGAAATTTTTCAGCATTTTTCTCAGAATAGTATTTTAAAATTACTTCTATCATTTTTAGATATGGAGAATTGATGGAACTATTGAGAGTCCACCTCGATTAAAAGTTACTCACAAAACATTTGGCAAACAGAACAGCAATTCAGATATGATATTTTGCCGTTTGAGTATGCCCATCGAGTTCCGTTCATCATTCAACTTTGGCATGGGTGTGGAAAATGCCTCATCTGATGCTTTCCAAAAACGGTTAGATTTGTGTTTAATTATATAATTTCACGATTTAAATTCAAAATGTTCTGTTATTCTTTATTGCTGTACATTCAAGATCTCACATCTGTTTTCTGGACTAATAACACATTAATATAGGATGCATATTCCTGAGATTTTTTTATTCTTGATGCTTTAAATAAATCTGTAACAGAACTTCACTGCAGAATGCTATTTCTGAACAGGATCAGAGAATCTGTTCAGAAGAGATGGATCAAAAGGGTTCTAGTTATTCATTGCTAAGCATCTGCACTCATTTTGAAATTAATCGGATTTACAAGGCTCTTTGACCTATCTGAAAAAACAGTTTGGCATGTTTTATCCACTGGATTAATGCTCTTCTACACTACCATTCAATAGCTCACAGGTATCAGAAAATTAACTAATCTGTGCAAAAAAAAAAAATTGTGGGGCAGCTTTTTAAAGACACAAACATGGGAGGCATTCAGCACCTTTGAGCATTACCTTTATCTTTAGTTAGCTGCTGTAAATCTACCTCCCTCCCCACCCTAGCTTCAATCAACTCTTGTGGGTCTATTTTTCTACCCTGATGTTTACTGGAAGGTCTTTGTATTTAATTTACTCATATCATGAGTACTCAGTGCCCAGCAAACACAAGTTTGTTTGTAAGTACACTTAGTTTAATAATGAGGACTTTTTTTTTCTTACTAATTTATTAACATTTTCTTTTCTTTAGAAAACAGAGCCAAGAAATTGCTTTTCCTTCTACCACAGTAAGTAAATATGTTAAAATGCGTAGTTCTTGCTACTTTTTGAAATAGGTTTACTCTTGGTAGCATGTTCATTAGAAGCTGATCTGTTATATAAGCCTTTTAACCATTTACTGGTAACTCTGTGTATAAATAATAATGCCCAGAGTTCTATGACTTGGCGTATAAATCTTGCTGCCTCAATCCATTGATAAATACCAAAAATGAAAATGACCTGTGTTTTTTGGGTTTTTGGGGGGTTTTTTGCACGCGCGCGTGGGGGGGCAGGGCTGTTGATGAGTGTTTTATAAGACTTAAGTGAATGTGAGTTACTATTATTAAAGTTTTACATGTATGGAGTTTTTTTCTACTACTGTTCCTTCATAAATTTTTTTCATRAACTAATTCAGATTTCTTTTACTAACATATTCTTTTGCTCTTTTCAGTGTTTTTATTCACTGCGGATATTTGCTGGCCAAGACCCGTCCTCTGTCTGGGTTGGCTGGGTAACACCAGACTATCATTTTTACAGTGAGAATTTTGACCTAAATAAAAATTGTACAGTGACAGTTACTTTAGGTGATGAGAGAGGCAGGGTTCATGAAAGGTATGGATTTATTTATCACTTATTAAAGTTCATATTTTAATATTGTTGTTGGAACTGAATTATTCACAAGGTTAATGAAACTTTAATAATTTAAACTAAATTACAAATTGATGGGGTAGGACTGTTCACTGTTCTTTATATATGAATATCTCCTTGAAGTCAACAGATCAATCATTCATGTTCTGTTTGAAAGGAAAGTTTCTGATGCTTCTTTATTTAGTATCTATATTTGGGCACTGTGGATGAATCTGTGATTTGTTTTAATATATCTCACATAGGCACACAAAAGCATGTGAAATTCTTTCATATTTATAAAATAAGGGAAAGAAAACTAATAGTAGGCTTTGTCAGTCAGATCCCTTGCCCATGGTGCCTTTTTTAAAAGCCTATTTTTTAATGAGAAAGCAGAACCAAAAGCAACAAAGCACCTTTAAGAATCTCTGTTACTCCATTGCAAAGTACATCTTCACTGAATGCTTCGTCATGTGCAGTATGACCTGTGATTTTTTTCTTTTTTGTTCCTGCTGTTTTTCTTTCAGTGTGAAGCGCAGTAATTGCTATATGGTTTGGGGGGGAGACATAATTGCTAACTCCCAGAGATCAGGTCGCAGTAATGTTGATTTAGAAATCGGATGCTTTGTTGATCTGGCTACTGGAATGTTGTCGTTCACAGCCAATGGAAAAGAGCTTGGCACTTGTTACCAGGTATTATCAGATTTTCAAGAAGTCTTCTAGTAAGATGGTTGCTTTGATGCTATTATAAAGATTGTTTTGTTTTATTTTGTTTTCCAAAAATCTAACCAAAGCCTAGTCTTGTGATAATAACATGTTATTGAACATTATTCTGTTTTATCCCTCTTTTCTCCCCCTCTCTCCCTTCCTCTCTCTCATAAGTAAGGCTTCATTTTTCCATCTTCTTACAGTAGTGTCAAACATTGTTGTGGTACTGTTGCTAGATATTAGTCAGAAAAATAATGTTTTACCTTGCAATTTTTATGATTCAGAATGTTGATTCATAATGCTTAGTTCACACAAAAAAATTAAAAATAATTAATCTGTAATACACTATAGGGAGAATAATTATTTAAATTAGAAAAGATCAAAACTAAGACTTCAGACACTGTAAAATTCAGTCTGCATTGAGCAAATAAATTTAGGGTTTTTTTTTCCAGGTTTTGTGCTTGCTGCAGGTAACTCTGATATGGAGATCTTATGATTAGGTAGAGTTCAGACCTCAGAATTCAAATGTGTATTAATCTGCAAAGCAAAAATAAAGGGGGTGCTCCCTAAATGTTATTAACATTCTCAAAAGGTGGAGCCATTATACAAACAGTTCACTGATTGTGACTGCTTTTTTCAGTACCAGATTGATAAAATTTGCTCTTAAAAGGTTTAGTAATCCATACTAGAGCATCCAATGTAGAAGAATTACTGTTGGTAATGATACATTGTTTTCTCTTATGTAAACAAAACCAGCAAATCTGCAACACACATAAAACTTAAATGTTTGTTAAAACGATTTTTATATTATTAAACTAAATTTAATGGAACTTTGTACACTGACTCAATGAAAATGAATGCAACAAGGCTGAATACAACCTGTAAATGGGGATGGGAATGGTATAGGCAGCTGATTTTGATATATTATAAAATGTAAGAGTGGTCAGAGACTTCAGTGGTGTGCTGGGAGAATATTAGCAATCAACACCGTGGAAACAGAAAATATGAGRTGAAGGGGTTTAAGCCCCATGCTTTGCTGATTTTGTAGCTAGATGCAGATAAAAATGACAGCTTCTGAACAAAACCATGGAATTTTTTTTCATGGAACAGCCTTTACCTGTTCTTCAGTTTTGCAAAGAACTCCTGTGAAAATACATAGGTAGAATCTGCCTGTTATACTAAACTGTCTTGTATAGTTTTCACTTTCATTTCCTGACCGTTTTTACTGTAGAATAAAAGCTTTAAAATACGTCAGTAAATCTAATGTGTCACCGCAGTTGAGGCAAATGGCTGGTATTTGCCTGGTCTACTTCGTAACCGTTACACTTTTCAGTCATCTCAAGTGGACTCGAGATACTATATATGTAGGCTGGATTTTCATTCTGAAAGGCCTAGAAATCAAAATATTGAAGAGAAAAAAAATGAATTTTGATGTAGTTCTTGAGCTATCTATTGAATGCTATGATAATGTTCAGGGAAAAAAATGCCTATAATGGAAGAGCAAATGTAAGATAGTATATACATATATATATGAGTTTTTGTAATTAATTGTCAGGCCAATGTGTTCGGTGCAGAAATGAGATCTTAAATATTGGTTTATGAAGACAGTTTATTTTATTCCATGTTAGTAATGGTTTTCTGACCTTCAAACAAGATTAGAAATTACAAAATCAATATTAGTGCTAGGAAATACCTATCTTTGTTCAGTGGCTGAGAGTTTCATTGTCTCAGTCAGTTTCTGGTAGTGTCTAACATACCTTATTTTCAGGCTTTAATGAAATAAAAAATATGTTTGTTACTAGTGTCTTTCAAACCAGGATACCTTTTGTTTCTGCTTGTTTGTTTGTTTGTTTTCCTTATCGAAAAGATCAGGCGGTACATACCTGTACATTCTTTTGTCTGTCTCAAAGCTTGTAGTTCTGAAATAACTTTTTTTTTCCCTCCACATTTTTCAGTATACAGTATTTTACACATTGTTTACACATTGTTTAAAGTATATTGCATTTAAGGGCTCTTTTCTCGTGTAAAAGAGTATGGATCCTTTTTGTGACTCTCGAAACATTCACTATATTGTTTTGCAATTTTTGGTAGTTTGCAACACTCAAAGTTACGAACTGCACTCCTTCACAGCATGAATATTCTAATTGTACTTATATAGTATGTGTAAAGTAGATACATAGTAAACAAAATACACAGTGATATAATAAAAATATTTRATTGCACTCTTGAAATCTTGAATTCATTGTAAAGAGTATACCTTTTTAAGCCACACTAAAACACTGAAAGCTTTATTCCAAGCTGTAATTATAAATCATAATTTATTATAAGCTAGAATTATCTTTTTCAATTAATTCTTTTTTGGGGGAGGAGGAGGGGGATCTTRTGGGGAATTCTTGAAATTAAACTGGTACTGTTGCTCTTTGAATCCAGCTATAAAGGTGAAATAAGGATGATGTAGCTGTCAAAAAAACCCAACCCAGCAATTCTAAAACTACAGCACTGTGATTCAGTGTGAAACATTGTGATTTATTATGCTAGGGATGGAAGCTAAGCCTGAAAATAAAGGAAATTTTGAGCTTTTTAAAAGTTACATTCATTTGCTTTTAGAGTATGGATCAGAAATTCGCCGATTCACTAATGTTAATATGGACTAGAACCTTGCACTATCCTGATAAAATGATACTCTCTTGCCTGCTTGTTATCTCCCTCTGGTTGCCTCTCTCTTAGAAATTTATGGTTGCAGGCTTTGTTGTCATAAATTATTTTGTTCAGCATAAAATGTGAAGGAACTCTGAAAGATGTATTGTGTTGTAAAAAGCTGTATTCTATCCCCAGTCTGTATTGGGGTTGCTTTTCCTAAGGCAGGGGGCCAGAGTATGTAGTTGTGAAGTAGCATTTGAAGATAGTTCCTTAAAAATCTAGCAAATACTGAATTTGGATATGTTGGAGAAGAATCAACATAACTTATTACAGAAATCCTTGCGTAGTTGTCACACTGCTTAAGGTAGCAGAGACATCTGCCTGTAAGTTAGATGGGCCTATAAAGAAAATTCAGCAAATTCTTTACCGTATTAGAAGTTAACCATAGGTGGACACTAATCAGCACTTTAATTCAGTTTTTGCAGTTATTTCATAATGAGAGGTAAGCTATGTAATACTTACTTTGCATCCTATATTGGGAAGAGATTCTTGTTGCCTTTTTAATTTTGCAATCTCATTTCTCTTCTAGGTTGAACCAAACACAAAGCTTTTTCCAGCAACTTTTGTACAGCCAACAAGCACAAACTTGGTTCAGTTTGAACTTGGTAAATTAAAGGTATTAAGTATTTTCCAAAAAGGTGCTCTTTTAAATCTGTTAATTTCCACAGAAATGCCTGCTGAGTTGAATTTGTTTAGATTGAATCTGTGGAGTGACTTTTTGTTTGACACATTAATTCTGTAAATGTAATTAGTATACTAAGTTAGTATGTACAAGTAATTACAAGTAAGTACAACAAAACTAAATTGGCTTTGTCAAAAGAAACTAATGACATTTTGGGAGAATACCCTTCATTTATTTTTAATTGAGTTTGTTTATTGCGATAACTCATCTATTTCTATATCATCTTTGCTATCAATTAAAATACTATCTTTTGGTAATATAAGTTTAGTAATTATAGTTAGGTGTTGCAAAAATAACTTTAATATACTTATTTATTTCAGAATACTATGCCTTTATCAGCAGCAATTTTTAAAAGTGAAGAGAGAAATCCTGTTCCTCAATGTCCCCCTCGCCTTGATGTGCAAACGATTACCCCTGTTTTATGGAGCAGAATGCCAAACAGCTTTCTGAAAGTAGAAACTGAGCGTGTCAGTGAACGTCATGGCTGGGTTGTGCAGTGTTTGGAACCTCTGCAAATGATGGCACTTCACATCCCAGAGGAAAACAGGTATGTTTAGAAGGAACTACAGCGGTTTGCTTGTGGAGGAAACGTATTGAAGTAGTTAATGTTTCAGTGTTAGTTAAACCTGTCGTGGAGGATATTGACCCTTGAAGTGTTTAGAATTTCTGTTCTTATCTGCTGTGATACTATGTGTGTGAAATTTAAGTAGATGTGAGTGGCTGAATAATTTTGATGCCATTCGATTAAATGGACATACATGAGATAAAACAATTTTTATGACTATTTAATTTTCCTTTAATTAAAAGATATTATCTCTTAAATCACTAGGTCTTTAAACACACAGCTTTTTTCAGCTTGGAAAACAAAAAAAACATGAAAATACTGTTTTGCTGATTCTTTATGTATTAAATGCTTTCCAGTTCCATCTGCCTTGAATTTATATCAATTAAACTTTTATGTTCTTACTGAAGAAATCCTGCTTTTCTCCAATTTTCAGATTGCATTAAACATTTGTTTTATCTTTGGAGTGATCATCATAAAGGTGTATCCAAATACCAGATGTTGTAACCAGTAACAAATTAAACTATAAGTAAAAGTGTAGAAGAAAGCTAATTTAAAATGTATACTATTATCAATTATTTTGCAGTGTGTTTTGATAATTTAAAAACTAATATTATTCAATCTAAATAAAAGTGAATTCAAGGAAAGAGAAAAAAATATTGTCTTTGGTGGAAAAAAATGAGAAAGTAATCCTCAATAGGCTGTAAAGACACTGTTTTATGAAAGTATTACTGTGGGATTTCAGCGTTTCAAATACATTCCGTTCAAAAACAAAGCTGTAATTTACCATAGCTTCCAGAGATGCTTTGCTATCTTACCTTTTTCCTCCTCTTTGCTATGGATTGCTAATTATAAATAATCTCATCAAATTATCAACAAATCACCACTAATTAGTGTGGTTTAATGATACAAGCATTAAGATTAGTCAGTACCAATCTTAATAATAGTGGTTCAAGGCAGAACTGACTAAAGTGTGCAGATATAAACCTTTTCTTTTATGAAATTATTATTTGTGTATTTGACTGATGTTCTGTTTCTTTATTTTTGTAATAGATGCGTTGATATTTTGGAACTATGTGAACAAGAAGATTTGATGAAGTTTCACTACCACACTTTAAAACTGTATAGCTCAGTGTGTGCTCTAGGTAACACTAGAGTTGCTTACGCTCTTTGTAGCCATGTGGACTTATCTCAGTTATTTTACACAATAGATAATCAGTATTTACCTGGACTCCTACGTTCTGGATTCTATGATTTGCTCATTAGTATTCATCTGGAACATGCCAAGCAAGCCAAGCTCATGATGAACAATGAATTTATCATTCCCGTTACAGAGGAAACTCGAACTATTAAATTATATCCTGATGAAACAAAGAAGCATGGTTTACCTGGAGTAGGGCTTAGCACTTGTCTGAAACCAAGCTTTAATTTTTCTACTCCTTGCTTTATTGTGACCAGTGAAGAACATCAGACATCAAGCCCAGAGATACCACTTGATACACTCAAATCCAAGGCCATAAGCATGCTAACAGAGGCAGTACAATGTAGTGGTGCTCATATACGAGACCCTGTTGGAGGACAGGTTGCATTCCAGTTTGTTCCTGTTCTTAAACTGATAGCAACCTTGCTCATAATGGGGGTTTTTGATGATGATGACGTGAAGCAGGTGTTACTCCTCATTGATCCTAATGTATTTGGAGATCACAAGGAAGATTTAGAAGAGAGGACAGAGAAGGAAGAAGTTACACAAGTTGAAGAAAAAGCTGTAGAAGCTGGAGAGAAAGCAATAAAAGAAACAAAAGCTCCTGTAAAGGGCTTATTGCAGACAAGATTACCAGAATCTGTTAAACTTCAGGTGACCATCTTAACATAAATTTATTATATATGCTGTACTACTGATGAAAGAAAGGTAGTTCTTTGTCTGTTCAGTTCCTGAGATTTGAAATCAAGATCTTTATTCTAGTCTGCCTTGTGACCTCACATAAATAATCTAATTTGATGATGATGCAATTTCTACACAGTTTCTTCATACTCAAAATAGATATACCAATACTGATTTCATAGGTGTATTCTGAAAGAGAATTAATATTTCTATGCATTTTGAGATCATGGAGTGAAAGACTGTGAATGCAATATAGTATTACTGATCATCATAATAAATCTGTATAAATTTGTCACCTTTACATCATTAAAAGAAAAATACAGGGAGAAAAAACTTCTCTCATTTTTACAATCTATTGCAATGCATTGTGTCCCCTGTAGTTCTTTCCCAATTACAGTTTAGGAGGTAGATTCTAAGCTAGACTGCTAAACTTGGGTCTGTTTTTCTTTGCTAGATGTGCCATTTACTCAGTTATTTCTGTGACTGTGAGCTACAACACAGGGTGGAGGCAATTGTATCATTTGCAGACCGTTATGTATCAAAGCTGCAATATAATCAGAAATACAGGTACAATGAACTCATGCAAGCCTTGAACATGTCTGCTGCATTGACTGCCAAGAAGACTAAAGAATTTCGTTCTCCTCCTCAAGAACAGGTAATATTAAACAACTTGTTGAAGCTAAAAGTAAAAGAAAATCTTAGTCATGATCAAGAGTTCTGAGTTCTAAACTAGCATTGCAACTGCTAGAGAACCAAAATGGAATTTTAAATAAAATTTATTAAGATGCCACAAAGTACTCACTGTCTGAATGTTCATACTTGAACCCCAGAATTCAAACTCTAGATCAAAGGTGGCATAGATTTTCTCAAGAGTATAGAAAAATTGTTACTGTCCAGTGCTGAGAAGCAGAGATTGGGCCAATTCTACAAAAAGAAGATAATTTGATAGTTTTAGTTGCTATGTGGTATTGATGTGAAGTTAGTGTTGTATTGACATCCATATGTTGGAAGTATTTAGTCTTTATCACCTCCAGAAATAGCTTTACTATTAAGTATATCTGTATTTTTATATCATTCATAATTAAAACTTAGAAATGACCATTGCTTTCGTATTACCGTAGAGCTGTATTAGAAATCTATACTTTATGGTAATTTGATTATAAACTTGAACAAGTAAAATATGGCTATTGTAATATATGAGGAAGTATTTTTGCCTACTTCAAGGTCTTAAAATATGTTGTGGGTTTTTTCTTCCCTTAAAGATTAATATGTTGCTGAATTTTCGATTGGGAGAGGATTGCCCTTGTCCAGAAGAGATTCGGGATGAGCTGTATGACTTTCATGATGATCTTCTAATTCACTGTGGTAAGTGGCAAGCTTTTCCTTTTTTTCTGCTTTCCATGAAAAACAAAACAAAACAGATCTATTAAAAAAATACCAATACTGGGGGATGGGGGTGTTAGCTGTATTATTATCTATACAGCAAATTTCCTGACTAGTTTTTAGTGCAGATTAGCAAAAATATGGAAATGTGTCATGGTTTTAGGCAGAATAATACAGGAAAATATTTAATAGATACATAGCAATGAAATTTATGTATTGATTTTAGACTTAATTAGAAATAATAAAAATCACCCAGACAAGAAGATTGGGTTGCCTTAAAAGACTTACTGTGCATACTATATACAAAAAGAGATAAAAGGATTATATTGAAAGAACATTATTGCTGTGAAGTGAAGCAGTAGAAAATTTAATAAAAAGAACATTAGATGAAGTGGTGATGGTGCTGTCTTAACTTAATTTTTGTTTTGTTTTGTTTTTAGTTTTATGTGGCTTAAATAAATGCCTCTTATTTGCGAAGCCAAAATTATTTGCTGGCCTATTCACATCTTAGCCTAATCAGGGAAATCATGGAATTATTAGTTCAGTTAGGGTGACACTAACATTTGTAGTCCAAATTACCCAATTATTACTGCTCATTCCCAGTTATGAAACCGTTAAAACTGATATGCACAAACTTTCTTGTATCTACCTCTTTGGTGTTATGGTCACTCTTTAAGTGCCTTTCTGGGTCCTGTCATTGATGGCACCCATCTTGTTCATGAAGAAGGGGATAGGGTCAGTGGAGTGATTTGTCGGCATCTCAAGCTCTTCACCAGGAAGAGTATGACAGCATTAACAGTTTCTTCTTCCTCCTCACTGTGTCTGCTTGAGGTCATTGTTAAATGCTTGTTAATATTGTCTTCAAGTTCTTTCTTCATTGCTTATCCCTAAAGCTGGTTTTACCCAGTTCATGGAATTGCATTCCTTTAGTGACCATTAATTAACAATTTATGATCTCTGTTTATAACCATGGTGCTTCTCATATCATTCCGTATTTGTATTGTTAAGGCTTATGCTATCATCTTGTGCTTGTATTTTGGGGTACCACATTACAATCTCCAGCAGCTTTCAAGCTGAGATTTCATGATAAGCTAAGTACCATTTTTCAATTAGCTTAGCACACAGCCTAAAATAGGCGGGTCTTGAGTATCTAGACTGTGTCAACTTATTTATGAGGATATTGTGCGAGACAGTATCAAAAGTCTTTAAAGTCAAGATCTTTATCTGTAAGGGTAGCTACATTATAGATGGAAATTAGCTGGTTTCATGTAATTTGTTCTTGAGAAATCCTTTCTTTTAAATGCTTACCAAAATTTTTGTTTCTTTTATTCCAGTACTTGTGATTTCCCTTGTCACTTAGCAGTTGATCAGACCTCTAGATTTTCCAAGATAATGCCTATTTGGCATCAGAGAGGTCTTTAAGTACCCCAGTCTGAAGATTATGGGGACCCCAACTTATTTGGAAATGTCTGACTGTTACAGACTTTTTATTTTAGCTTGAAATCTTATTACTGGTGTAATTGAGTTATCTCAGCTCCTGTTCATGCTTCACCTTTTCATGAGGTGAAACCCTATTGTTTGGGATGGTTTGGGGTTTTTTATGGGTGTACTTTTGTTACTGTTTTCTACATTATGTGTATGTTGAATGAGATAGAGAATTGAGTCTCATGATTAAAATAGTTTAATGATCCCCTGGATTCTAAACAAAATCTTGTCTATTACTTTGTACAGATTTATCATAGGTGGTCACTGTAAGATAAGTGCTGCTCATTTTCTGTGTCCTGACTTGGTCCTGAAAATCAGTACTAAGTAATCACAGCTGCAGATAAAATGAATAGGATTGTGCATTGAATATTTAAAGAGCTTTTTAATACCAAGTACACTTTGAAAGCTAAGTGGAAAAATATGAATGCAATCAAGTAATTAAAGGCTGCATCTTAATGAATACATACAAGTAGTCTGAATTAAGGTTACTCAGGAAGCCTTAATTCTAGTGTCTCCTAACTGTGAGTGGTTAATTTTGCAAGCTAAATAATGTTCCTCTATCATAATTTTTGTGTGTAATTTCTTCGTTAGAAGCAAAAACAAACAAACTGAAAATAGATTTTATTGCATAACATCAAACTGATACTTATCTGGTTCCTCTGCTGGCTTGGAACTCTGTTCCAGTGCATAGACCTCTGCCACTTGAATTGAGTACCAAATAGCAACACTGTTTGGGCAGCTGTGGAATGGACTGCTACTCTAAGAGAATGGAGTATGAGCAATGATCTTGGAGCAGTGTCTGTCCATTTCAGCTTCTCACCGTTCGGAGTGTGTTTGCTTTTGTTCCAGTGTGTTTCTTTTCCTTCGAGGCTCTAGCTTCCATTTTTCAAGTTTTACACCCTAGAATGGTTTCCTTGCCAGATAGTTCTTTGCTTTCTTTTAATATCCTCATCTGATTTCTCTTTCCTCTCGTTATTGGCTTACACTTCCTATTCTTAACTTCATTCTTAGCTCTTCATTTTGCCCAGCCAGTCTCACTTCTCACTCTTTTCTCATTCCTCAAATTCCTTATCCAGTCTTGCATTTCAATTTCTAGTTTCTCTCATGCTCTCCCACTAGCTCTGAATTTCGTCTTCCAAGTCACTCACTCAGTCACTCCTAGTCACAACTTTAACTCCTTCCTCTTAGTAGCTGCCAGTTCCAGATGTTTTCTAACCTGACACTGCATTTCAATTCATTCTTCCTTAGTTTCTTTATGCAATACTGGTTATAGCCTCTGCATTTTATTTTCCCTCTGCTCCAGCTTTTTCATCCTTAGTATTCTATTTGGAAATCTTTTCCTTTTCTTAGTTCTAGGAATGACACTCACTTTGACTGGCAACCAAACAGCAGGAAGCTGGTTACATTTTGGCTCTGCCCAGTTAGCTCTGGTCTGAGGGGAACCTGCTTAGATATTCTGTGCTTCTGCATGTAACACATGCAGTATCTGAACATCACTAAAGGGTGTGAAAGATTTGAAAATGCTTTGAATGGTTACGAAGCGACGTGTTGAACTGTAGTGAGCTAGTTGTCAAATGGCGTCCTTTCAGGTACTGGTTATGAATTTTTCATGAATTTTTCATGAAAAGCTTTCATCCCCAGTATAACATCTCTGAGCATCTGCCTTCTTACAGTTTTAAATTCCATTAGTATGTTTGTTTATGAATGATGAATGTCTCCAGTGAAAAATTGTACTGTAAGATTCAGCCATACGTTTCTTTCTTTAGCTTACATTCTGCAATATGAAATAATTAATAATTATCCATTAAAAATCATTAATAATGAATCACATATTTAATCAAATATAACTATGAGTCATAATTAATGGCTATAGTATCTTCTAAAAATACCACCTCTTTGTTTGTAATACTGAAAAAATAATACTGGATAATAATAATCTGGATATAAGAAGTGTGTGTACTGAAATAAAGGTAACTATCTGAGCTAATATAATATAATAGGTAATAGAGCTAACATTTTTGAATGCTACTGGCTTCCACATTTGTTTGTTTCTGTATAAAATTTACAAAACTATCCAGTAAATATTTTGGTATTGTTTAAATATTGAAACAGTTCATCTGCAAAGGTTAAAGTTTATTTCTGATTAGTTTTATTATCTGTTAAGGTATTCCACTAGAAGAGGAGGAAGAGGAAGAGGAAGATGCCTCATTGACTGGTAGACTCCGTTCATTAATGTACAAAATCAAGGGTCCACCAAAAGCAGAAAAAGTAGAACCTAGGGAGGAGGAAGAACAATCTCCTAGTAAGTTTTCTTCCCGCATACATACTTTTGTGATGCCCGTGTTACAGGTTTTACAGTTACAACAGTTTTATTTTCTAAGAAAGCTTCATAGTGGACTGAAGAAGGAGACTGCATGTTTAAGTTCCTTTTGCCTTTTGGAAAAATTATCCTATATATTGAATATCTTAGATTCATTGTTAAACAAGGAGTTAAAACAAAATGTGTGGAAGAATTTTGATCAAGGTTGTTAAATCTAAAAAATTACTTATGTCACAGTAATAATCTAGACTTAAGCTTTCTAAGCTTGACCTGTTTCTTTTTTTCTTTTTTTTTTTTTTTTAATGCAAAAACTTTTTTCACTTTTCTTTGCTGCATGAGAAGCTATATGGTTCTCAATACCAAGATATAGGTGACAAAATGGTTGTTCTGCAGTTCTTGATTTGTATATAAAAATTAATGGCTTTCACAATGCAAAGCTTTCTTTTCAATTTTTACCATTATGGGGTTAGATTCTTTACTGTCTCAAAAATACATGGTACAGAATTTGCAGCATTTTGTGAAGAAAGCTACAGTAATACCAGTCTGCTGCTCCCTTAGGGACTTTGTCATAACTGAGATAGCACTGAAATAGTTGTTAAAATGAGAACTGCAAGACTGAAGTTGCAGAGCTCTTGTAGCCAGCCTATCTTTGGGTATTGCGATTTTGTTAATAACTGCTGAAGACTTGTGTTGCTCAAAAAGGTGGTATTTCTAAGCTGGCCAACAAGTTAAGTTTTGCTGTTCTGCATCATTTGTGGTTTCATGGAAGAGTTACGGTGATAAATCAGTTATGTCAGCAAAACTTCCTAGTGGGCATACATCAGTTTCACCTCTTATGGAACATAAGTTCCATAATCTCAAACTCTTGTGCTATGCATCACTGTGAGCTGCACCTCTGCCTCTGATGCTTCTTTCAAAACTCAGCATAAGGTCTCTGTGCTCTTATTTTGAGTTTTTTCACTTTTGTATGTTTTTGTATTAACCAAATATATAATTACGATATTGTCTTATTCTGCTTGCTGATTTTATTAGAATTATGGTATGTTTTTTTGCTCAAACAATGTTTTTGTTGTTGTTGTTAGAAACAGATATACTACTTTGGGCCATTTTTTATCTTTGCCCTTACGTGTATGTAATTCTAATCACAGTTACTAGTTTTGAACTATAGAAATGAGGGGATTTTGAGCAAAACTAAATGTAGTTGTTCAGATATCTAAATAAGTAGTACTAAGTGACTAAAGAGAGGATAATAATATTAGGAGCATTTTAGATTTAGTATTAAAGAATGGATTATCTTGGATAAAAAGATGAGCAGCCATAGATCTATTTCTGTGGCATTTACATATGTGTAGTCTTATTGAGGGCAGTGGATTTTCCATATGTGTTATACAGGAAGATGTTGCATATAACTAGACCTTAAATAATTCTACCTGATGATGATGACTTTATAAGTTAATTAAAAAATAACTTGTTCTGATGTGTCTCAAACATCATGTATGTAGATATATCCATAACATACCATTTCTGTACTGAAAGAACAATATTTGGCAATATTCAAAATACTTGACTACTTAAGCAGAAACATCGTATCTTTTTTTTTATGAGTACAAATTCTGTATTCATACATAGCTTAAGGTGAAATAATTTTCCAGCATTTAATATTGCAGGGTTTTTATTCTGCTCTTTTCTTCTTTAGATCTTTAACATGGACCTCCGAAATCTGAGGCAAGAGCAAAATACTGTTTAGATATTTTTAGTTTGTCTGAAAACTCTTCTSTATAGTTTATAAATCTTGTTACCCTTCTCAGTGACCTTTCATGTTGCTTATAATATACATGAGAAGAACTGACACCATTTATCAGAAAAATTATTTAATGTTCCATTCTGCAGCAGAGTATTATAGAGGAGGAACAGTGGGATATCCCTGTGGGTTTGCTGAGTAATGTTAAGCTATGACATATTCTTCTTAGAAAATGGAAATACATAACTCAAATGCTTGGAAGGTCTGCATATATATATTTTGAAACTAATGAGATAAGACACACAATCTCATCTGCAGAACTAGTGACAATATATGTGGAAGAATACGTATTACATCACTCAAAACAGTCCTTCTGTCCAGCACACCAGATTACTGCAAATAATTTTTGAAGCAATATCAATATTTAAATTAAAGTTTGTAAATTTAGTGGTGTGGAATGGTATGAGCCAATAGGTTGCCTTTATTAAGAGAAAGGTAGCATAATCAAATGATATGATATGTCTGTAAGAACTTTCAGTTGTGGACTTCAGCGTATACTCATCCTCTCATCCAGACTGTTTGGAGTCAAGTTCCCAACCGGCTGGGCTTCGATGCATGACATAGCATGGAGGAAAACTTTAATTCTGTGCTATTTTTTAGCACAGCTGCCTGTGAATCCTTATTCTCAGTGTAGATTGTCCAGGTGCAACAGGGATGTGCTTGTGTATTCCAGTCCTCTTGTTTTCAGATGTATAATGTCCTGTGGCAGTGGCTGATGTCAAGCAAATGGGTTGAAAAGCTGTCTTCTTAAAAAGACCTGACATCATGTGTTACAAGGTACCATCGAGGCTGGTTAGACTTGATTCTTTCCATTTCCGAACATGATACATGTTTCTTTATCTTTTTTTTTTCCATTTTATGTTTGTTTATCCTATGGTTCAATAGAAATATTGAGAAAGAAATTGTGGTTTATCTGGGACCAGAACAGAATAAGACTGACTTGGCATAACTTGAATCTGTATAAGGTACGATATTTGTTAGAAGTACTGCCTCTTGCTTTTGTCCTTGTCTCTAGCAGATAGATGCTCAGAAAGCTTTCTTAGAAACATTTTTGATCTAAGACATGGAGCACAGGGACTTTCAGCTTTATCCACACATCTGTCAAACACTCTACTGTCAACAAAGCTTCTATATATAGTGTGGACCATGGCAAAGAGATTCCTTCAATCTGTTCTCTGAAAACTCTGAAATCATAGAAAAATAGACTAATTCTAGTTGGAAGAGACCTCAGTCTCTGGTCCAACATCCTGCTCAAAGTAGAGTCAGCTGTGAGATCAGGCCAGATAACTCAGGGCTTTATCCAGTCAGGTTTTGAAAACTTCCAAGGACAGAGACGGCACAACCCCTCTAGGCAATCTGTTCCACTGCCTGACTGTCCTCATGGTTGAAAAAGGTTTATGTCTATTTTAAAGTCAAGATCTCTCTTGTTTCAATTTATGCCTGTTGTCTTTTCTCCTCCCACCATGCACCACTGTGAAGAGCCAGCTCCAGCTTTTCAATAACCTCCTCGTAGGCACTGGCAGGCTACTCTTAGGCCCCGCCCCCRATGTCATCTCTTCTTTGGGCTGAACAAGCCTAGCTCCCTCACAGGGCAAGTGCTCCAGCTCCCAACCATCTTGGTGGCCCTCCATTGAACTTGCTCCAGTGTCTTCCCTGCACTGGGAGTCCAAAAAAAGACAAATAAGTGCATCACTCTGGCATCAGCCAGCTTGCATCACGCTGACATCAGCCAGCTCTTTTAGCACCCTCTGATGCAGCTGTTTGGTCCCATTGACTTGTATGGGTCAGGTTCTCTCAAGTAATCCCTGACAAGATCCTCATCCACAGCTCTTAGTTCTCCTTGAATCCTGGCTGTAAGCACAGAGGCATGGGAGGCCTTGTTGGCAAAGACTGAGCCAAAGAACACACTGAATACATCAGTCTTACCTGTGCACACTGGCACTAAATTACCTACTCAATTCAGCAGTGGTCTCATCTTTTCTTTGTTCAGCTTTTTACAACCAGTGCAGCAGGAGAAGCTGTTGTTGTCCTTGGTGTCCCTTGCTAGTGTCAACTCTAGGTAAGTTTTGGCTTTCTAATACCATCCTACATCCCTGGCAGTGCTTCTAATTGCCTCCTTTTAGCCTATCCCTATATTCATCTGCTGTATGCTGCTCTTTTCCATTGGAGCTCTGTCATCAGTTTTCAGACTCGTCTCTTGATACATCCATTTGTTTTCCTGAGTATGGGGATGGACCATTCTCATGCTTGGAGGAGGTAGCCCTTGAAGACCTGCCAGCTTTCCAGCTCTCCTTTACCCTTCAGAGCTGCTGCCCATGGGTCCCATCTACCAGTTTCCTTGAACAAGCTGAAATCTGCTGAAGTCCAGGTTCTGTGCTACTCTTCTTCCTCACTCCCCTCAGGATCTGGAACCCCACTATTTCATGGTCACTGCAGCCATGGCTGCCATTGATTAGCATGTCCCCAAACCATTCTTCCTTGTTAGTGAATAGTAGATGCAGCTATGTCTCACCTCTAGTTGGACAATCCAGTACCTGCATCAGGAAGTTATCTCTGATACCATCCAGAAATCTTGATTGCTCATGTCCCCCTGAGTTACCCTTCTAGCAGGGGTCAGGAAGATTGAAATCCCCCATGAGAACCAGAGTCTCTGATCCAGAGACAATGTACTCTTAGTACGTCCTTTTCAGTGTACTCCATGTGGAGTAGAAGGTACTGCGTGGGCAATGTTAACATGCATATGGACAGTTGCTTAATAGAAAAGAAAGGATTTTTTTTTTCTTTTTTTTTTTTGCCAAATGCAATTTCTTAGTTCCTCTTACTTCCTTTATGCCTCGGAGTCCCACTAGAAATTTAAGGTTTAAAGTTTGAGAGGAACTGTTTGCGTGCAGAAGTGTAAAAGCGTAAGCAAGTCCCTAAAAAATTCCTTTAAAAAAAAAATCCTTAGAAACAAACTCTAGCTGTTATGTCTGGAAGTAAACATAAAGACAGCACTTCTCAAAGAACTTCTCAAAGAATTTAGTTTTTGGTTAGTAACCTTTCTCTTCATAGTCGCTTTGCTTGACTAAATTTAAATATGCCTTTCAAAGGGAATATACCTATTTTTATCACTATTTTGGTGCTAATCAGTAGAAGGACTAAGCAGATGAATGAGATAAAAGAAAGATTTACTCCAACTACGGTAGCTGTCGGTCTTTGCCTGAGTAGCAGAACTGAACTGTGCACGCTCAAGTACAATCAGATCCTCAGTCAGAGCTCTTTCCGTGCTGTGTCACTGTGCCAATAATGTTTTATTGATTAAAATGAGGTTAAGCAGCTCCTTTTGCCACAAGTACCTCGTACATGCAATAGAACCAGCTGTGAAACCTTTGCACTACCACAGATGTACAAAGATGACATCTAGTATGTGAGAGTGACTTTAATAACAGTTGTATATTTTGTTATTCCACACAGTTTGGACTGAAGATCAACAGATGTCAAGCAGTATCTTTCAACAATAGGCTATTTAAACACCTTCTCTGACTTTGTAAACCAGTCATTTACTTTACCTTAAAATGATACTTTTTTGATGGGTGCCAACACACAGATTCAGAAAAAAGCTGAGCTCAGGCCTCAAACCCTGAAGGCACATGACCCTTTGAAAGCATGGTATAAAGAACTGCAGAATGGCATAAGATGAGTACTGTCACGATTTCATCCCATGAATGTGGAGTCAGTTCTTAAACCATACTGCCTGTGCTCCTCTTCTCTTCTTTGTTGTCTTCAGTTCTGTCTGTAGGCTGGCAGAAGAGAAGCTTATTCATGTTTGTGTCCTTGGAGTGCTATGCACTTGTGCTTGAGAGATCAAACAAATTATACCACTTCACCAAATGTAGGATTACAGAGAGCAGGAAAAGAAATAGAGTAAAGCAGGAGGCAAATAAAAGATGTGTGAGAAAGATGCTAAATAGTAGCACAAAGTTTGAGAGGGGAAAAGAATTGCAAGCAGCAGTAAGTACTAACAGTAAGAAAAATTTCCCTGTATACACCTCTAGAAAACAATCGTCATAAGTTCATTTTTCAAGTTCCGAATGTAAAATGAGCTGATATAACTGTTTACAGCTTTGAGGGAAAAAAAATAAAATTTTAAAATAGGATCCTCATGAAAATGAGATTCAATGTAAAGTACAACTGGATTTAAAATTAGTAGAGATTAAAGGAAATTGTGTTTCTCCTGATCACACCATGTTTTTTTTCTGGGTATAGATGATTGGCCCATGCTTGGATGAGACAGTTTACAGTTGCTGAATACCATCCATTTAACTTGGTTAAACTGTGGAGTTGTATTTATGTCATATAAAGTGTGTGTGTGTAAATATATGTTTCAGTAAGGGAATTAGAGATCACTGCAATGGGAATGCTTAGTAAATTAATAAATCAGGCCAGTTTTAAATTTTAAATAGCAGCTTAAATTTTAAAATTAAACTTTAATAAATTATTTCATTAACACACTGTATGCTAATGGTTAATTTTTGCACATTATTAATCATTGTCAATACATATTCAGTATGTATACAAAACTTTTAGTCAATAATTCTAAATTAATTATTAGCCTACAATACCATGGAGCTTATGCCATAAAATTAGCACTAATGGCTAAAGTCCTTTATGGTCTTAGTTGGGGAAGTTAAGGTGATCAGGCTTGAAAGCTCTTTGACAAAGGATGTCAGAACAGAAGCAGACTTTTCTTCTTCCTTCCTCATTATTCCAATTATGTGTTTTTATGCTCCTTAACACTCCTCCCTACCTCCCAAAGGGGGATTTCTTTTGCTCCTGATATTGTTTATATTGATTTTTGTTTTGCCAGTTACCCTTCTTGTGTGTTTGGCAGGATGTCCTGCCTATTGTCAGTCCTTGTGCCTGTCTTTTTTTTTTTTTTTTTATTCTGCAAATTCTGTTTGGACACTGTTTACATGTTTTCCCATGCCTCCTAAGTGCAACTTCACCAGTATTTGTTTGCTCCTCTGGTGGTTACATTGTTCACATATTAAAGTAAAATAGCATATACATTGTGCTTGTCTGTTGTCAGTGTCACCAAATAATTGCACCTTTTTTTACACTGTATTAACATGGTTATATTTGGGTTCAAGGCAAGGTAGTGTTAATTATGTCCAGATTAATGCACTTACAGGTGCTGCAGGCCTCTGCTTTGGCTACAGTGGCCACAGAGAAATCATGGAAAGACTGGTTGTAAATGCCCATAATGCAAGCTGTTATGAGGATGCTGCTCTTTCCTGATAGGAGAAGGAAATTCATCACTTTCGCAACAGTTTTCAAGGGAGAACAGCTTAGTCCATTTCCTCATGAAGATTTTTAGCCTCTGCAAATATTTAGACTTTGCTAATAGGATTTGGTGACTCGCCTGACATGTCTAGCCTCCATATTTTACTATCACAGGGGCTAAAGKTTGTTTCAGGCAGGAGGTTGCAGGAACAAACAGGAAAAGTAGGACATAGCTTCATCTAGTAATCTTGTAAATCAGTGTAAGTGTTCAGATCATTCTTATAATCAAAAATGATTTAATTCTACACTAAATAAGTAGATGAATTTACCATAGCTGTTCTTATTGTAATTTCTTGTCAGGGTTCTGAACTCTACTAAGGATTCTTTATCAATTGATATATATATTAGCAATTTGTATATTGTAAGAGAAAGCTGTGCAAAGCTTGACATCTTTAATGAAAGTTGCTACTCTTGAATTAAAGTTCTTTTAACAAAAATCGGTGTAGCACAGACGCAGTTATTTTATGCAAGTAGGAGTGGTGGATAAACTTATCATGAATTACTTAAGTAATTCATAGTTTTGTTTTTGTAATGCAAAGAGGTTGAAGGAAATGAAAATAGCATTTGTTGTTATTCAAGCTCAAATTAAAAAGAAAGCTTGTTTTAAATTAAAAAATACTATATTTTGCATAATATTTATTATAATAAATGTGTTTTTAAATAATACAGTATATTCATAAATGTAGATCTTGGTTTTAACTCATAACAACCCATTTAACCCCAGTGACAATAGCCTGTATAATTATCCACATGATTAGATTTATTTGTATTCATAGTTGAATCAAATGCTATTTTATTAAAGCAGCTCCTCTAAAATGCTTGCCATACTTCGTATCTGCCCTTTTATTACTTTACCATGCCAAACATAAAACAAGCAGAAAGGGAGACAAAGGATTTGTTTCAGGAAGATTTCTTCATACCATTATGACTAACTTCAGAAGCATTGTCCGACAAATATTTGAGCACTTAAAGATAATAGAATGGTTTATTACATATCTTTATACAGAGGAAATTAATCGCTTTCTAATTCAGGACCATAAATAAAAAAGAAAATGGTTATTCTTGACTGTAGTCAATCAGTTTTAACTTGTAAATGCTGCCAGAGCTTATATCATAATATGTGCTATATTGTATGTGAATCACTTTTGGTTTTCTGAAATGCTGGATTTTCAGAGGAACCAAGCRTGTTCCTAACCACAAACAAAACAATGTCATATATAACGATTGTTCATTTCATTATAATGAATGAAGAATGGAGAATGTTATTTAGCTGACTAACTAGTTTTGTTGATTTAAGGAATAATACATGTTGTACTAATTAAATACTTGATTACATTCAGCTATTTTAGTGATGGCTCAAGCTATGATAGCAAGCTGAAAATAGACTGTTGCAAATATTACTGGTGCCTCAGAGATGTATTACTGTTAATTAAAATAAAAATTACAGTAATCTTCCTGCTAACGTCTGTTACAAGGGTTGTTTCAGCCTCATTGCTGCCTGGGAGCAAAACAGAGCCTGTTCGTAAGTGTCAGCCAGGAATGTCCTACATCCTGAAGTTGTCTCAATTTCTGTATGCTTCAGCTGAGTAGCAATTTGTCATTAATATTTCATCTCTACAGTATTTCATGTTGATTTTGAAGGTATATTGCCCTTTTAGCTCTTCTTCCTTGATTAAATTATTTATGTGGCTGGTTCTGCTGCAGGCAGGAAAGGATTAGTAGCAAAAGGAAGTGTGTATTTCTTATCACTGTTACTTCACACCAAAACACTTAAAATCAGAGACTTTTTATTCTGAGCTGTATTCCTGTACACATGCTCATGCCCTATTCCCTAACACAGGAGGGATGTACATGATATAAATAGGTAAGATGGTTTGGTGCTTCCAACTGCTCTCAAACATCTGCCCAAGCATTTTGTTCAGCCTCTTTGAGCAGCTGACTTGGCTTTCACTCCTTTGTGTTGCCCAAGTGAGCTTGATATATAGTATGAATCTCCATGTCTAACTCTTTCCTTGCTGTAACCAGTTTTGAGGAGCCACGATTTTAGAAATCCAGCTGTAGAATATTAGTGGTTTCCTATTGTTCCCTTAGTAGTGAGGAAATAAGTAGGTAATAAGCCCAATTCCTCCAGGTTTTCCCTTAGAACGTAAACTTTTGCTGACGTTGCTCCTTTTCTTTACAAATCAAATTGTTTTTTGCCAGTTCTAAGTTTTGTAACACCATCCAAATATCATATGCAGGGTGCAAATGACTTCAGGGTGGTCTTCCAGTAGTGAGTGCTCCTCTTCCGTTTCCAATTTGTTCAGTTTGGCAATAGGCCTTTCAGCAGACTAGGAACCATTAATTTCATTTCAGACTTATTTATTCCATCAAGAATTGTGCAAGGTGAGACAGCAATGCTGTTTTATAACCTAGAACACATCTTATCTGATCTATTTGTTCTGTTATGGAGAGGTTATGGAGAAGTTATGGAGAAGACACCGGAGAAGGTGCCTTCTGCCATGAAAACATGTTTTGGTCTTTAAGCCACATACTAGGATGTAAAAACACTAACGCTTATAATAATCTCACATGCTGCATGAAAATACAGTTTTTATTTCCCAGAGATTCATGTTAGCCATGTTTTCTCTTTAGTGGTAGTAGGACCAGTCAGTATCTGGGAAATGTCATTTCTTTTTCCAAGTTTCTGTGGATTCTATTCTTATGAATCAGAAAGTATTCGCTTCTGAAGCCTAAGGACGCTTGGTCTTTGGAATAGAAAAGCTTGTGTGTCTTATACAGGAGCTTTGGGTCACAAGAAATGCAAGTTGGGCTTTCCTCTAACTCATCAAGAATCCTCAGGTTGAAGTGTAGAAGGATAACACTTTTTAACGCACTGAATAAACAAGATGGTGTGAGATTCTCTTGCTTCTGTTTGAATGCTGTTAGCAGAGCTAGTGCATATAGTATAATACTTGCTTAGCAGCTGCATTTCTTACAGGAGCTGTCACCATTTTTGTGGATGACTTAAGGCACTCCAAGTGAAAAGATTTGCATGAGATTCAAAATAACATTTTCAGAGGCTTTTTCTTATCTTTTTTCCTTTCTTTTTTTTAAGAACTTTGATTCTCCAAAGAATATCCTCTTTGATATCAGTCTTTGCCTGTGTTAAGAACATTTGATAGTCTCATATCACCTTAGACTTCTGAGGGGATTGAGAGCATTTAGATCAATTTTAGATCAAGCAGTTATAGAACCTGTATGCATAGGATCTGAACTTAATGCAAGCCTTCATCATTTGCCAACCATTTGGGTGTATCATTAATATATTTTTCTACTTCATTTTCAGATGAAAATAGCTTTTCTTGGACGTTATCATCTCTGCTGGGGAGGAGGGGATGATTCCAACCCTTATTATAAGCCAACTGTATGAGATAGCATGAAGATGTGCTTCAAACTACCTAAGATAGAGACACTAGTTGGAGTTGTAGTATACTTTCCAGGAGCCCTGGTTATGCTACTGGGGAACATTTCAATCCCGCACAATTAAATAGTTAGGATAGCGAGCTATTTCCATGTTTTGGTTAGCATAGTGACATTGCTGAAGATTCCAGCAGAGGAACTGCTTTGGTTGAGTGTGTCTACAGTATCTGATTTTCTAAAAATGCTGAGTTTTGCCTCCAGATAATCTCTTCAGGCTGGAGCTCCTCCTGGGATTATGCTTAGTGTAAATGTGCACATGGACAAAATCAAAGGGCTATGGAAAATTACTTGACAGCAGCTGGAGCTTTGAGATATTTAGTCCATGTATGCACTCTTTCTTCTTCAGAATACTTGCC
This sequence comes from Apteryx rowi, assembly GCF_003343035.1. Lineage (NCBI taxonomy): Eukaryota > Metazoa > Chordata > Aves > Apterygiformes > Apterygidae > Apteryx > Apteryx rowi. Next base: position 619,235 of record NW_020450677.1, on the reverse strand, counting down.
TGCCTGCCCCAGAAATTTGGAATTCAGAGGGTGAAAGAAACTGGGGGCCTGAGATATCCCCATCCTTTTATATCCACAAGGATGGAGGGGGACATGGCATGTACATATTGATAAGGCTAAAAGTCTCTAGTCTTGAATGTCTGGTCTGACATATTGTGGTGTGAATATTCATAGCCAAGGCACCTGGAAGGAACTATTTTCTTCAAAGAAATCTTCCTTTCCTCTAAGCATGCATTCATATCTGCTCACAAGTGTACTTTTATTTTAGGAAGGGAATGCCAGCAATTAAAACTAGTGTTAAGGATGAATTAATAAAATGTGTTTTTAAAAACAAACCAAAACTCAGAGGATAAAGTCATTGAGGCAAGAAATCATTGACAATTATGATCCTAGGACTTTCATAGCTGTCAAGACATGACTTGGGCAATGCATAACTATGGGTAACACCTTATGCAGCCTCAGAAGATAATTAAGGCAGTGGGATTTCTTGTTAAAGATCAGAAAAAACATTAGCAACTGTTTTTAGCTGCTTATCTACATTACCATGTCCTGATTCCAGATTGCTCCAAGCAATCTTCTAGATCCTGATAGTTTTACATTGTATGTTTTATGTACTCATTTTATGTTGGCTTAATTTTGCAATTTTGTACTTGGTTAAGAGTCATTCTCTTCTCTGATTTTGAAATGTGTTAAGATTCAGAATTATCAGCTTTGTTTAATGTTTGCTTAATGTTTCTTTCATTAAGATTTCCATTTTTATTGCTCTGTGCTTCATTGTCAATGGTTCTCTGGTATCTGAAGCAAAGAAAATGGTTAAGAACATGTTAAGAGTAGTATTCTACTAGGAGCTGAAGTGTACAAGCCAGTAATTCTGACAGTGTTCTAACATATTCAATTTAAAATCAGAGATAAAAAAACAAAGCAATAGCAGGTCTTAGAGTGCCTTATTGTAGACTTTTGATTTTCCCCCACATTATTTTAGCCGTGTTTCCCCTGACCTATTCAATGAAGTACATAGAACTTGGAAGATAGCAAAGCTTAAACAAAAGGAAGGAAACAATTTTACTTCCATTTGTCCTAAACAATGAAGCATCTTCTTGCATATAATTCACAAACATTTTAAGGTTATGAAGTGACTGTGGTTGTGGCAATAAAAAGTTACTTGTGTCTGATTATGATAATATATTTATTTTAATATCAAAATAAAATAATGTTTTAGTAGTAAACCATATTGTCAGAAGTTAGAGGTTCATCATTAATGATTTTCTACAGTATTATATTTCTTTAATACAACTCAGTGGAATGTATTTATAGCTTATTCTTTTTATATACTGACAGATGTGTTAGACTGACGTAAGTTGGCCATTATACCTTTCTCTACAGTGCCTGCTCAACAGAGTTTTCTGTAGAGGATGTGAGTCTGGTAGACATATCTGTGGGAATGAAACGGAGGTGCTTGCATTAGCACCATTGGTTATGGCAGTATCATTGCTGCAGTAATCTTTACTACTTTTGCAGCTTCATCAAACTTTGAATTCCATGGTATATATCCAAGTTTTACTTTTAAGTGGGATGACTAAGTATGATGATTGACTTACAGAATCTTATGAACCTGTAGTTTTCCTTTAGAATTAGTTTTTTTTATGATTCTTCAGTGTCTTCTCCATCTTAGAATATATCAGATCTCTGGTATTATAACAACGGAAAGAGCCTGTGATTTTTTCCCACTAACGTGGGTAAATCAAGTCTACCTCCTTAAACCAATCTCATTCCATAATTTTGATGATCAGAATCAGGCTCGGTTACATATTAGGAGATGCCAAATATAGAAAACAAAATGTTTGATTTCTCCTGTAATATTATATTTTTACTAAAATATTAATAATATTTTAGTTATATGTATAAATATCTGATGGTTAACTTATGCGTATAAAATTGGGCTCATAATTGACTCAGTGCAAATAATATTTTATTTTTGTTGCTGAAATGAAAAACATCTCTTCGAGTTGAATGCAGCAACAAATTTATATATCTTGGGTAGTACTAAGGAAATGAGGGAATAGATTCATAAAACACGAAGACAAAAATTAGTGCCCAATTTGTCCATTAGCCATGCAAGAAGGTCTGTCACCTGGGATTTTGGAAGACCTAACATAATTTTCTCTAAATTTAAGGAGATTTTTGCCCACATCTCTTACTTTTCAGGAGGAAGCATTAACTTCCTCCCTGAATTTACTACCTCAAGTTGCTGTTTATCCTGTTTACCCCAATACCTCCTCCTAAAAGTCAGAAATTCAAAGTTGATATCTTTCGTTAATAAGATAATTAACTTATTGACAAAGGAAGTGTGTTAGATTTCTATAACCAGAAATCAGTGACATATTCAATGACTCGGAAAGTTATGGAAAATTATTAATTATTCTAGGGAAGAAGAGGATAGTGCAAGAATCAAAGAGGAGACCACATAGTAGCACTGAAAGAGGAAACTGTCTTGGTTGAAGGAAGTTATAAAGATTCTTTTCAGGGTCATTGAACATTTAACATATACGATATAGAACAGCTCCAAGCAGTATGCATTGCATAGTTCCAAACAATGCGATTTTTCAGAAAATGTTTTCCCAAGTGACAATGGCTTTCCACTAACAGGTGGGAAATATAGATTAAATTCCCCTGTTCTGAATCCATCTGTGTCTCCTGTTCCTTGGAGTGTGTGCATCGTCATATGATTCTGAGATACTTAAAATTCTAGGTAGATTTTCTTTTTTTGAATAAAAGGTAGATCCTTTGAACAACAAAATACCTAAATATTCATTTTGAATGAATGAGCAGCTGCAGTGAAGTGCATTCTCTCCCATCCTGGTTTGGTCCTTAACTGGATATTGGATAAAAAGGGAGGCTATGTCATCCTCCTTTCTGGCAGTTTTGTAGGGTTAGAATGGATTTTTTTTGGGCAAAACCATTTGGCAAGTTAAATCCACATTCATAGTTTTTATATGATTGAATTCACGTTTTCCAGCCAATGAACTGTTTACTGAAAACTTAATTATGAACTTTTGTATTCCAAACTTAGGCTCATGTTGGCCAGAGGTCACTGCCAGAGGATGATGTTTCAATGGCATTATAAAATTAGATTTCAGTAATTCCTAATGAAAAGATGTTTATATTAGAAAAAGCTCTGCAGTTGGTACTATTTTATAAATCCCAATATAGAAACTAGATTAAAAGTTTAAATTTCGCATTTCACTTATGAGGATGAAACTCTAGGGTTGTGATATGTGAAGAAGTTTTCATTGCTGAAAATGTTGTATTGATTTGAATACCAAGTAGAAGATTCTTCTTTTCTGTCTCTCAGGAGCATATCACTTCTCTTGAGAGATCCCAAAATTATGTTTCCAGCTGAGGAATCCTGTTCAATGTGCTCATGTTCTTTTGCTTTTACGACTCCCTCATTGTCTGCTGTTATCTGATAGTTTAGACTAATAAATATTTTTTGACAGTTTGTGGTTTTCATAGCTAGTAACATTTTTACATATTTTATTGTTTTAGCTACGCTGAAGGAACTCATATCCCAGACTATGGTGCGCTGGTCCCAGGAAGACCAGATTCAAGATCCAGAATTAGTTCGGATTATGTACACCCTCCTTCGTAGGCAATATGACAGCATTGGCGAGCTACTGCAAGCTCTGAGGAAGGCATACACTATTAGTGCTGTCTCTGTGGAGGATACCATTAATCTGCTTGCAGCACTGGGACAGATTCGCTCGCTTCTCAGTGTCAGAATGGGAAAAGAGGAGGAATTGCTAATGATTAACGGATTAGGGTATGGAATTAACCTTTTTTTTTAAATTTGAGTAAAGTTCTGTGTTACATTACTAAAACCTTTCATTTTAGAGCATGGATGAAAATTGCTGTACTGAAATGCATTTATCGTCTAGTAATTTCATTCCAGTTTCTCAGAGATGCATACCATTTTCGCAGAAATTTCCAAGATGCCTCCAGTTGTTTCCTCTATCAATATCAAATGCATCAAAAAAAGTTTCTGTGAACTTGGAACTTTTTCTGAGCTAAAGGACCTGAGCTCTTTTTTACTGTGGTTAAGCCTAACGAAAGTTTTTGAGATGTCTGCTGAAGCTTCATCAAATATACATGTTTTAGCAGCTTTGTAGAAAATAGCTGGCTTAAGTCTGTATTGCTGTCAGTACTACACCTTTCACAAACTTAAATCTCACTTTGTTTTTTCATGTGTAAGTGAATAGACTTGCTGGTATCTTTGTAATAGGTAAGGTTGTACAAGGAGTTAGGTAGAACCACTGAAGTTGTAATGTGATCTAAAATATTTCAAACTAGACAGTATTTAGTATGTCATATAAGCGGTATTTGAACACAGAATACTGCTGATTATATCCTTTATAGCATTCGGATTTCAGGAAATTGTCCTTATGTAATCTCTGCTGGTGTAAGAATGTTTTTTTTTCTCTGTTTCTGCTATGAAATTACCTTTCTTAAGCAGCTGTATTTTGGTGCGTGCCTGTGAAATCTCAGAATTTAAAATGTTGCCTCTACAATGCATACATATTTCTGAAATGTCTGATAATGCATCATTGATTTAAATGAAAATGGTCTTTCTTAAAAATGCGTTGATGCCTTTTCTTCTATTTAGGGATATAATGAACAACAAGGTGTTTTATCAGCATCCTAACTTAATGAGAGTCTTGGGCATGCATGAGACAGTTATGGATGTGATGGTAAATGTGCTTGGAGGAGATAAATCTCAGGTAATTTCACCATAATTTTATTTTTAGTTTTTCATCTTTAACATTTGCCAGAGGACACTAGGATGTTTAAGAGTAAGCATTCAGAAAAAAATAGACCCCCTTTTTATAAGAGAGCTATTGCTTGTCCAAATGGGATCTGTGAAGTAAGTATTAATATTAAAAATTGAACATTATTATTACAGCAGTAGTAGGAGATGACCAGCATTATAGGACGTGTGGTCAAAGTCAGACTTGATTTGAAAAAGAAGCGGGATGGTGAGGGGTTATAAGTATTGTATTTGTCTTTTAATAGTACTTTAAAAGATTTTGTTCTTATTTTAAACTAAACATATAGGTTAGGCTGCCTTCATAGGAGCTCTGTTAGGAAAATATACCTGTTCCTCTTAGATGCAGTATTATTAACAACAGACTGTAAAATTAGTTAACTAGTACTAACTTAATTTTGAATGCTCAATCTATAGTTTTCTTGCAGTGTTGTATTTTCCATTTCCTTGACATTATGTTTGAATGTCTAGGTGTTAGTTTAAAGGCAGAGCAGTGTAAATATTTTGAGCAGCACACCTGGACACTTAGGCTACCTGAGGGAAGTTGGAAATTAAGTGAAACTTGTCTTCTTTCTTCTCTGATTCTCCTTACTTATGCCTGATACTTTTATCCTATTGCCTTCCTCCCAAAAAAGAGGGATTTTCTCTGCTCCTGATATTGCTTATCTTGTTTTCTTTGGTCTTGCCGGTCATCCTTCTTGTGTATTTGGGAGGATTTGCACTTGTGTTTATCTTGTCCTCTCTCTGGCAACTTTTTGTTACTTGAATGTCTCCCGTACCCCCTACCCCCTTTCTTTGCTTTTTTGGTGATACTGCTCGTGTAGTTCTGTAAAATACTTATGAGTTGTATCTGGCTGTGTCATTACAGCTTTACAAAATGTTCATATACTGCTGTTAGTTAACACTACCATAGTATGCTTAATAGCAATATCATAGTATGCTGCTCATGTGTAATAGCTTGTTGTTGACTGAAATAGGTAAATGAGCCATATGTATTACACACAAAAACTGTACCAAAGGAAAACTGGAGTTAAACAATTCAAGTCCTCAGAAATTAGGAAATGCACCTAAAGTCTTTGATAGGTATTGCATGTCATATACATTTTAAGTATGTAATCACCTATATTTTTTTCCACAAGACTATTTTCTCATGAAGTGAAAAGACTGCACTTCCTCTCAGAATGAATTAGAGTTGTGGTGTAAAGAAGGCAATATTTATTATACAAATTAAAAAGTGTAGTGTAAAGGAGGCACGATGGAAAAAACAAAATAAAAACATGATTTTATGGTTAAAACACTCAGATAACACCTTGGGATGTTTAGAATTTATTTCTGCTTATGCCTAAAGGGTCCTAGTCAGCTTATTTCAAGAAGAATTTTCCTTGGTGGTCATAAATTTTCTCCTTAATTTTGTGAGTATCCTTAAGATGCAGATCTGCAACTGAACTGGGTGCTTGAATGTATAAAGTGCTATAGAAAGGTAAATTTAACAAATCAGGTTGGAGAAACCTTAAAAGAAGCATCAAAAATCTGTCCCATGATTTTTGATCTTGGTCTCACAAGCTCCTTTTAGTGAAATGTGAGAACAGCATAAGTTTCTCATCTCAGAAGATGTTATGAATATATGCAGCTTGTGAAACATTCTTTCAGGAATGCTACAGATGAAACTATTTTGTTTTCAGAGGAGAAATTATTTGCACATAATGTGCAGCAAGGTTGAAAAGAAAAAAGCTTTGGACAGTTAAGGTAAAACAAAATATTAACTTGCATTACCAGGCCTATGCATTGAATGATGTAGAAGTCCTGTAAAAACCTTTTATATGAAGGACATATATTCTTATTGTAACATACATAGGAGGATCGGTTAAGGTTCTTGGATATCCTTGATTCTGCTATGACTTAATATTTTGGTGGTTGAACTTGTTACCATAAGTTGTTAATACAATGTTTTGTATAACTAGGCTGCCAGTCACTTTGATTGAGAGTTACTTCTCAATGTAGAGATTTTTCTCACATACGGGTTCCATATAGCTCTTTCCAAAATAATTTTTCAACATTTTAAACCTAATGGCCTAATGACCTTAAGAGGAAAAAAAGATGAAAGGAAATGCAAGCCCTTTCTTTAAAGCAGGGGCAAAGCGACTGTCAGCTGCTTATTGCCTTGGTAACTTCGTTATACTTTCCCTGTTAGGCATGGAGGGAGAAGAATCTGAACAGATTGGTTATTAACATATTTCACTGCTTTGTCAACTTTCTTCTCCAGCAGATTGCTTTTCCTAAGATGGTGGCAAGCTGTTGTCGATTCCTGTGCTACTTCTGTCGAATTAGTCGTCAAAACCAAAAAGCCATGTTTGAGCATCTTAGTTACTTACTGGAAAACAGCAGCGTTGGGCTGGGTATGTTATGTATTTGTAGTAGCTAAAACCAAGTCCAGGAAGAACTGTGATATTACAGGTCTGTCGTCTAATTTGTATAACAAGTTGAAGCACGTCATTTGGGAAGATCTTTCTGAAGCTTAAACCACTTAGCAGATTCACCTTTCACTCACAATTTTTCCATTTTCCTTCCATCATTGTATTTCTGTGAATTATAATAGGCACAGGGTAGTGTAAATCTGTGCATTTAAACACCCTGAAAGATTTAGGATCAAATCCATGCTGTTTGACGTTTTTTCCATTGGATATAATTGTGTTTGGAAATCTAATTTTAAAGTAACCCTCTGTGGTGCTGGCCCGTTTCGTCTGAGAGCCAAACATGAGTAAGAATATGCTTTGCATGTTTGGGGTTTTTGTTTTGTTTTGCTTTTCCCCAAAGTTAAGCCCACTGATGTGATCTCCTACCCTTCCTTCAGAACCTTGGATCTTTGATTTTTTTAATGTGTGTGCTTTGAGTTGTGTAGCTCAGGAAAAATTGTCTTGGATAGGGAGATGGCTATATCAATAACATATAGCAAGGCAAGTAAGCATGTGATTTCACGGTGCTTTAGCTGTTCATGGTAACTGTTCCTATGCCCACATATGCCTGTATTAAACATGGAAAATGGAGTAAGAGTGAAAGAAAGAAAACAGGTAACACTGAGGCTTGAAACAGGCTCTTTTTGCTGAATATAGGCATATTTTAAAATCTTGAATTGATGTTTTAGGAGGGTTGTAGGGCTTCTTAGAATCACATAGTCAAAATGTTGCTCTGCTAAAGACAGTTGTATAATATTTTTCTAATTTGCTGTGTTGTTAATATTGATTTCTTTATCTGCATTTAAAAACGATGTATTTGTATATAGATATGGTAGCAAGCCAGAAATGAATCTGCCTGTTAATTTCATCACTACTCAAAACAATGAAGCATATTCTTGATTGAAAAACATCCATAAAACGTACTATTAATATATGAGTATGATCTAGATTCCAGTGTGACTGCTGCCCTCTGCTGCATGACCTTGATTACTGCAAACTAAATCGAATTACTGTATTTTAACATTCTTCTGCAGCATTTCCTTCAATGAGAGGTTCGACACCACTAGATGTTGCAGCAGCCTCTGTAATGGACAACAATGAGCTTGCACTAGCATTGGAGGAGCCAGACCTCGAGAAGGTAAGTGATCACTCTGACCTATTTTTTTAAATACTGTACTTGTACTAGAAGGGAAAAGGGCAAATTTGGTCATAATAATTTGGGGATTTGTGTGAGCAATTAATACAAATATTTTCCAACTGTAGTGCAACAAATCCTCACTCATCTTTCAACAGCAGAGGGTAGGTGGATTATCTTGCTGAGTTGCCTTAGTTATAGATGTTAAAGTGAAGCCATCTGTTAATGACAATTAACTATTCCAATTCCATGTTCTTTTTATCCGTTAGTAATGTTACCAATTGAAAAGTAAGAAACACTCAAATAGCTAGGTGTTAAATAACTGAGCTAATTTTACCTCGTTTGGAGTCCATTTAAATATTGGAATTTTTAAATCATTAATTTTATTTCTACTTAGAGCCTGCTAGAAAAAGAGAACCTGAGAACAGAGAATACAGTGAAAGTAAATAATAATAATAATAATAACAATAATAATAATAATGAAAAAAAACTATTTTCTGTGTGTAGGTTCCCTTTTACTGTGAAAGAGAGCCTTGTAGAATTTAGGATGCAGAATTTAGGATAGCAGCCAGCAGTAAAGCATCAGCTTTTCCCAAGGGCAAGGAGAGTCAGGCCCTTGCTTCTAGCTTTCTTCACAGCAGCTCTTGTCAGTGAAGGAGCTGGCCTTGCACCCAGCCAGTTAAACTCTTTAACTTAACTAACTAAAATCGTAGAAGGGGGATGCACTCCAAGCCCTAACACCCTGCTTCTTATTGACTTTGGACTTCTCTGGTAGGGATCTGTGTTCTGTTTCTTAGATGTGTGTCCATTTTACAGGTCTATTCTAGGATGCTAATATGGAATAAAAATATAGGAAAAAAGGAGGAAAGTAAAAGGGAGTAGAATCAGGACAGCACTTGGAAGGGGGTGCATTTCTTTAAATGTAGAAGTGCAAAGACACTGTGAATGCTACTATGCATTAAAAATTGACTTCTCAGTCTAGAGTAAATGTACATGTTTTGGCAGAGAAGAAAAAGAAAACATAAAAGGTAGACCAAAGCATGTGCTTTATTTAAGGAAAGTTTCCCTATCTTGGGGTTCTCAAATATGATGTCTTCGGAAGTAGTTGCTCTAGGTATGTGCTGTCTCAGGGTCAGATTGATTAAGGAGTATTTTCCATGCTGCTGCTTTTCACTTACTGGGAATTACAGTTTTCACTATCGATACCAAGTAGAAAGGAGGACAAGAAAAAGGGCATAAAACAGGAGGAAGGCTTGTCAAGAAACATTGTTCGGGGAGGAGCAAGTTAAGGTGAAAAAAGGAAGCAGGTCTTGTGGCCTAACTAAATCATAGAGATTGATGGGGATGGAGGCAAGATCTAAGAGAATGGAATGTCTGATATTTGAGGAAGGGAAATAGGAACAAGAGCTTAAGGATAGTTATAGTAGGAAACTGAATCCAGGATCCATGGCAATAGTTAGGAGTAAAGGGAAATGTGAAGGTAGGAGTAGGGGTGGGAGGAAGCAGAAGCAGTGGGTAAGTGGGTACATAAAATGGCATGAATGTTGTCTTTCCTAGGAGGGGAAGCAGAGTAAGGGATGGAGGATGTGTGCAAAGTCAGAGGAGAAAAACAGGGAAGGGAAGAAATATGTGCTAGCACAGCAGTGGGGAACAGAAACCAGAAGGCAGGGTTTGATAAGAATACAGGAGAGCAGTTGAGCACCCAAATGATAGCTTAGCACAGAAAACCCCCCTGGGAAGTAAGGGGCACCCCGTATTGGGACTAAAACCTGGGAGGGGATGTAGGATAACAATTATAGTATGCCGTGGGAGTGAGAGAAGTTGGGAAATGGAAACAAATGAGCATATGATGGAGATAGCTAGGAGAAGACAAAGACAGGAATATGAACTGAAGGCGTGTGAGAGCACAAGAATATACAAGTTTATGTAAAAGCAGCACTGAGAACAATTCCCAATTTTGTATCACTGCACACTTGCTGAGCATGCACTCTGTCCCATCATTAAAACAGTATTGGCCCCAGTATGAACCCCTGGGGTACACCACTAGTGACTGGAACACCATTAGTGACTGTCTTGTATATTCTTGGAAAATTCTGCTGTGAAGAATGGATTCTTTCTCAGCTTCTGCCGCAGAGTTTTCAAGTAGTGTTGGGCAGCTCACTTGAACTGAATTTCACTGCTAACCGTCAACTGTGTGTTCCCTGTTTGTTGGTGGTTGACCTTTGAGCATTTGGCACCATACCTAAAGAAATGCTGTATGTCCAAAGAGTAGCAGATATCAGCTGGAACATATACAATATTTTATGCTAAAAAATCAGGCTGTATGTGTTTCAAATTGGGCTTTCCAAATTTATCAGTCATTTTGGCTATAATAATGTAATGTATTAACTTTGGTAAATTAATAATTTTATCCAGTGCAGCATGTACATGTTATTCAGTAACTAAATCTATATACCGAATCAGAAGAAAAAAGAAATACTGTATAGGTATTAGTTCACTGAATGTAACATATCCATATCCTACTCACAGAACGATACAGGATTTCTGTGTGATTAAAGTCTGTACAATAATAAATGTGTTCAAGTAAAGGAAAGACACATAGACAATTTAACTTCTGAGTCTTTCCTGTAGCGAGTTTGATTTCTTTTTACTATATGTGTGTGTGTATGTGTGTGAAATAGAGGATTACAGTAGAAAGGTGTTATTCCCATGGCCTGATGACATACTGTAGTAAAGTAAATGGATTAAAATTTTGTTTTTGGTGGTAGTGTTATAAAATCTGAAAAGAGATGGTCAGGAGATTTTGCTCTTTCTGTTTTCTTACATTCTCAGTCTCTGTTTTAGTACATATTAGAACTTAACCGCTATATTGTGTCAAATCATAATCCAGTATCTTGTCTCTAGTAGTGTTCACTAATGGATTCTTGGAAAACAGTGTAAGAAAACATCGTTTTCCTTGGATATATCATCTCAAGGAAGATGAAAGTAATCAGTAATCTTGATAGATAGGTTCTGTGGGCTGCATTTTGAAAGTTGAAATAGATGCTCAGAATTATCCAATCTGTCCTTAAGAACCAAATTGTTCTCCACAAGAATAGATGAAGAGTTGTGAATTTTTTATTACTTGATTCTGCACACCTCCAAAATATCGGTAATCAATATATTTTTTTGCAGTTAGTTGAGAGCTAATTATTCTGAATACTGTCTTGGGCACCAGAATGAAGAATCAAAGATTAATCAGTTATTAAAGTGGAAAGCCATGATATGTATAATTTCTCTCTATACAAAACAGAGATTTACATAAATGTTTAACTCTCATATACTTTTTAAGCTCAAGCATGTTCCCTGCAATCTTTCCACATACCTGAGAGATTTCTGCCAACCTCTTGGCTGGAAGAGCTTTTTTTTTTTTTTTTTTTTTTTTTTTTTTCTTTCCACCGCATCACCAACTTCAAAACCAATCTTTAAAGCCTATCTGTGTGTATATGTTTCAGATACTCTTGAACAACTGGTGTACTAATCAAGTGAATCAGAGATCGTTAATGCAAGGGAATGCTTTGTTGTGCATTAGCTAATTTTGTCAATTTTCACCACTAGAGGAGATTTAAAATTTAGTAATACATTCACTCAGCATCTGCCCATATTTCCTCTGTTGCAGCCTTTTGAAGGCAACTTATATACTCTGTCATTAGGAGTATAAATCTTCTTTCAGGATTCATAACTAGTTTCTCTTTGTGGGCATTAGATAATGACTAAATATCATCTTATAGATGAAGAAATTTCTATATGGTGCTTAAACACAATAAGATATCTCCCTTTTTCTACCCATTTTTGGCTGCCTTCCATTGCAAGAAGTGATAATACACATCTCTTTACAGGTTCGTGAATGGTTTGTGATGTTCATTGCTTAGTTCAAAATATATTTAAGTACTAAAATCATGTTGTTCATATGTTGTCAGGGTTGTATTTTAAATAAAAACAGAAACTGCATATGTTTATGCAGTTAGGTGCATATTTCCTTGTAAGTGATTGAGAAATCATTCTGTTCATGTTTCAGAAATTCTCAGTTTACTATAATTAATGAAATTCATCATCTTTTCTCAAAGATTTGTCTTGTTTGTGCATACTCTTCCTGATAAGAAGTGGTGTGTTAGGAATTTACATATAACCAAAAATTTTAATCTTTCTGGTTCTCGAGACTTTTTAAAAATTCACTGATATTGCTTAATCTTCTGAATGATTTAATTATTTGTACCTCTGTTAAGCTTCATGTTAGATTTTTTCAAGAATTTTAATATTTTGGGTAGTTATTAAAACTGTTAATGTAATTTATAATGTTTCCATAATTCATACTTGTGGTTTCCATAATTCATCTTGAAAGTTTAATTGAAATTGCAGTAGCTAGAGTACAACCTAAACTTTACAACCTAAAGCTAGAATACAGCCTAAATTTTGCTGGTGTAGCAAGTTAAGGCATTTGTGCCAAATAATGTGATTTTGAAGTATTCTTTTTTAAATGCTGTTTATGTACTGTAAAAAAGATCTGAATTCATAGTGTTTATTCTGCTGCTTTTCACATTCCAAATTAAAATTTTTCATTTTGTTGTATTGTGTCTTCATATAATTAGGTAACCGTAGAAATAAAAAGTGCTTAGCTTTTTTCATTATCATCCAAAGCAAGAACTAGAAAATAAGATGGATACAATGTTGAGCTGTATTGATGGTTTCTCAGATGAAACACCTGATATATAAAAACCTTGTTACTAAAAAAAAATTCTTGATGTTAATTTTCTTTCATATGTTGGTAGTACTTTTACGAATGTAATTCACGCCCTAATGCACAAAACAAATGTTTAATACCATGATTGCTTATCTATTGTAGGTTGTTACCTACCTGGCAGGTTGTGGCCTGCAGAGTTGTCCAGTATTGCTAGCGAAAGGATATCCAGACATTGGATGGAATCCTATAGAGGGTGAACGTTACCTGTCATTCTTAAGATTTGCAGTTTTTGTTAACAGTAAGTTTAACTTCTTGTCATCCGGATTCTATCAAAAAGTTCCCTTAAAATGATTTTTCTATCCATAGCAATGTGTTAGTGGATGAAGAGAGTTTAATACATACTATTCTCATTACAAGCACAGGATTATTAGTATGTTCTGCTTAATGTAATTTTCTGAATGTAGATTATTAGTGTTACTTTTTTGTTATTTTTTTTACAACTTTTATTATTTGATAGAGTAGCTTGTTAGGGCAGCAAATGAAGTTAGGAATTCTACCTGTAAGTAAACTATAGTATAGAATATAGTGACTTACACTATTTTAGGTCAAACCATGATATGTCTAAAAATAAAACCAGTGAGCACTGAACAACTAGGTCATTGTGTTAACAAGGTGTGTGTGGTTTCATTGTTGTTTTTATAAATAAATGTTACAGTATTCTGTATAATCAGATGAGGGCACTGTTCCTAATTTGGATCTTACTTGCAAAAGTGTAATTAGTATGAAGAGTATACTGCACTTGATGGATTGCTAGTCAGTAGAGTTAAGTTAGTTTCAGGTGTTTCGACTTATTTTTTTTCCAGATAAACAATTATGATTGGGGTTTTGAACCTTCTGATTATGGCAGTTTTGGAGTCAGTATTTTGGATATCAGATTACTAATTTCTCTGTTTTGCTCTCCTGCTTGAGAGGACAATTACAAAGTAAATTTATAAAATCTTTAAATTATTGAGATAGAAGCAACATATAAACACTTGTAAACACATGAATTTTGCTACTGACCAATTAATCCCTGAAATAAGCAAATGCAACTTCTTTCCTCAAGCAAGATTCTTCATTAGCTTGGCCTATGAGGCAAATTAGAGAAGGTTGCAAGATACTAAGTTAAGGCTATTTTCATCTATTTGGTATTCATCATATAGAGAAGTCAGATATATATATTGAGAAGGTCAGAATAAGATGTAGTGTACAAGAAATCGTAAAATGAATATGTAGACTAATTCTTGGTAAGTGTATATTGACTTAAGTAGAGCAACACTCAAGATTAATTTGACATCCCTGCTTAAAATAAGATTTTCTTTCCTACATGTTCTAAATTAAAACTATCCTCAAGTGGCTTTTTTTTGATATGTGCTTCCTTTTATTCTAAAGCGCATAAATTGCACTCCTCACATATAGCTATCATTGGTGTGTCGATGTGCCGTGAATTAAGATAACTGTTTAACATTTACATACATAGCATAAACAGTACTGGAAATAAGCTACTCAATATTAGTAGTGGTTTTATTGAAATAAAAATAATCAGATTTTGTAATTTTATTTGTAGTTGATATTTGATACTGCAATGTGTATTCACTCAGCCCCTGACTAGTTTTTGAGAGGGCTTAGTGTTTGCCTCCCAAAAGGGATGCAAAGCATGCAAGGATTCAAGAACATCAAGTATCTACAGCTGAATGTTTGTACACGTTTTGATGACTGCTAGGCTACCTCTAGAGAGGTATTTAGTGAAATTCTTGAGATTGGATTATTTTATTTAATTCATTATTTTAAAAGTCTTCACTTGGCAGTTTTTAACCAAATCAAACTAGAATTGTGGACTTAAGATTTAAAATCCTGCTTTCTCCCTGCAGTGTGAAAATAAATGAATGAAATGAAAAAAAGGCAGAATCTGTGCAAAGTCAGGACTGGTGTCTGTTCCATATCAGGATCATACCTGTTTTTTAAGTGGAAAAATACGAAACGGAAATGTTTACAGTTCTTAGCTGCTCTTTCCAGAGCCAGTCAATCCCACTGACTGTTATCTGGTGAGATAACATAACCTTCCCTTGATTCTGACTTCCTTGTGGCACTGAAGGATGTGGCTGCTCTCACATAAACCACAGTTTCTAATCTCATTTCTTTCGGTGGCCAATAAAGCTGCAAAATTCAGTTCAAATTAAACTGACTACTTTGGTTTCTTTATCAGTTAAGTACTGTAGATCACAAATAAAGTACTGGTGCTGATGATCAGGAGATAAAGCCACTAACATCCCGTACTCAGTGACTGAGCTCTGTTTCTTTTCCTATAAATTGTTTTTTTCCAGCATGCTCTATCAATCTCTTATCATCCTACAGATTTTCAGTCTTTTTACAAAGTATCCACTGTGAATTTTCTAAATGGTTGCACTTAACTACTAGCTCATTTTACTTTTTTGACCTAATTATTGTACCTGAAGTACTTCCCGGTGCCACTGACTGCAGTCCACTAAGCAATTAGTTATATACAAGGAGATCATTTATATGAAGAGTCCTAATTATTTTTAGTTAGAAGCAACTAGATGACAACCTGCTCGCCCTTACTGAATTTGTACAATAGTTGCAGCCACTCTTTTCACCTTTCAAATAGACATATATTTTTCTATACAAAGCTGTTATTAATGAGGATGTTTCAGGCAAGCCATGACCTATAAAGCAGATTGTAATATGATTTTTATATATAAAAAGATGAAGTATTCTATTTCAGGCTTTAAATAGCAAGCAGAAAATTTTATCTATATTTAAACATGTAGTAGAAAGAATCAGGAGATCTTACTCCAGTATATTTAATCTAAAATAAGAGTTGCTATTCTTTAATCATATCAAGAAAGTTAAACTCCAAGATCAGTTTTCCAGTGATGAAGCACTAAGGACACAATGTCAAACAATGTTCTTTGTTTTGACTGGTCCATTAAAAATGAAAAGACACTCACTCCTCTGAAATTGCAGACTTCTTGGTTCTTGGAATTATTAGCCTTTACACCAGAAGCTGAAGTAAATTATATACGATGTGTGGATGGTATCATGAAATTTGGTAAGATAGTCTCTATCTTTGTGCTGGGATTGGTACTCACAATGTATTTCCTAAAGCCAGGAATGCATACATTTGAAATCTGCCAGTCTGTAACAGCAACCCACCAAAAAATATGGCTTGTCATTAACACAGATTGTCCAAGAATGGAAAATGGATTTCTTGTAGTGCTGGTCTCGCTTGTCAATATGATATGTTTTGGTTTTCTAGTCACTTTTATGCAGGAGCCATTCCAGAAGCTAGTACCACATTATTTTAAATCTAAGAGAGAGTAGCCTTTGCCGTAAAAGGCAAATTAACCTTCTAAAGTGAATTTTTTAGGTTGAGTTTAATAAAACCTTGGCAAGACAAGTCTACACTGTCCATTTTTAAAAGTAGATATGTTTTTGGTAAAGCACATCCAATGCTGCCAATACGATATATTTTTAATTTAGAAATAAGAATGAGGGTCTGTTTTGTATTTTGCAAAATTTAGTCGAAAATGCAGTCTTCTCCCAAGCTGAGGATACCTTTCAGCAGAAAGCATGAAGCTTTTATGTATAATGCTAAGATTTCTTTTGGTCTTCAGGTGAAAGTGTCGAGGAAAATGCAAGTGTTGTTGTCAAGCTCCTTATTCGACGCCCAGAATGCTTTGGACCAGACCTTAGGGGTGAAGGTGGAAATGGTTTGCTGGCAGCTATGCAAGAAGCTATCAGGATCTCGGAGAATCCTGCTCGTGACCTTCCCTCTCAGGGTTATAAAAGAGAAGGGTAAGTAAATGTGAATGCTTGTTTGGCAAATAATGTTTTAATAGTTGGCATGTCTAATCATGCCTGAGGTATGTGCATAATAGGCCCTGTTGTGCAAGGCTTTGTACAAACATAGAGTATTAGAGAGTCATGCCTATGAACAGTTACTGTATGGAAATCATATATCATGAGCTAGATAAAGGAAGTGGAATAAGAGTTACTGAAGAGAAGAAGCCTGAAGGATAAAGCAAAGACGATGACAGTTGTGGAATGAAGCTAAGGCAAAGAGAAAGTGAAAGAAGAGGAAGGTAGAAGGTTGACAGGAACAGCCAGTTACTACTGTTTAATTGTGCGCTTACTATAGGTATAGAAAACCTGTAATCTGTATCCAGGGGGAATTAATATATCTGATTTATAATCTCTGGAACATGGATCTAGCTCCAGAGAGGAGCTATAGATGTATATCAGCAAAAATACTCACTGGTTTTGGTTACTCTTTAGTGATGATGAAGAGGAGGAGGAGGAAATCGTGCACATGGGCAATGCGATCATGTCATTTTACTCAGCTCTCATAGATTTGCTTGGACGCTGTGCACCAGAAATGCATGTAAGTTCATTCTGTAACTTGATCAGAAAAGGTGGGAGATGATTTGTAAACAGAACTGTACGTGTCTAACTAAACTGTTCTCTGCTCAAGGGCTTCTTCCCTTCCGAAGGTGGGCTGCATTGCCTTTCTCACTGTATCTAGATAAACGTATTCCCTGCAAGCTGTTTATAAAGAATCACTGACTTTTGCTTTCTTGTATACTTTGCAATTTATGTAAAATTTTGGAAATTTTTATATGACTGTGGGATCAAAATAAAAATGAACTACTAGTGTTGCACATTTTTCATGTCCAGTGAATTTTCTGAAATTTTTCCTATACTGTTTTGTAGGTAGGCATAAAAATCTTCATAGAATGTGATGCAGAGCTTATCTTTCTTGTGCATCTGTTGAAGTGTGGTATTAACACCACATGGATATATGGAAAAGGATATAAAATAACTATTTTGACTGTAGTACCTATAAAAGTCACATGCAAGACTTGCTTTTACTTAGAGTGACTTTTGCTTGTCTATATTTAAAATTCTTTAGTAGTGTCTATCCAGCTGAAGATGCAGTATTTGTGTATCTTGTAGTTTCCCATGTATGTTACTACCAAAGCTATTAACTTTACTATCTGTAAAGCTTTATGTAGTGATAGTAGTTGCAAGTTAAGAAAATTACTGGAAGAGATTTTCAGAGACACGGAGAATGGATGCCTAATTTCTGCTAAAGGTTAAAAAGAATTGGTCACCTGATTATAGTTTATGCATTTTGAAATCTTCACTGCATAAATATAAGAGAAAAATGTGTAGATAACGCAAACAGGTTTGTATCTATCTATAGTATAGAGAGGCAAGCTCAAAACCTTGCACTGTAGGTTCTATAAGTAACATGAATCTTTGGGAAATTTTCAGTTTCATCACTATCTTGTTGGTGCTTAGGAGTCTTATCCATGTGGGGTTTTTTGTTGTTGTTGTTTTTTTATTGAGAGTTTATAATATCCTGAAAGTACTGATATGATATCAAAATTAGCATGGATGAAAAAGTAGGATCAGCTGAAAATCAGCTACTCCATTAGAGTGCTGTGATAAATTGAATTCGTGTACTTTTTTTCCAAGCAGTACAGTGTTTCAAACACACAAAAAATATATTAATATCAGTATTTTGAGGAAATTTTTCTGATGTCACTCAGTACTAAATTTCTTAATTGATAAACTTTTTCTAACAGCTTATTCAAAGTGGAAAAGGTGAAGCTATTCGAATCAGATCAATCCTTCGATCTCTAGTGCCAACTGAAGACTTGGTTGGGATTATAAGTATACCACTAAAGCTGTCAACAGTCAACAAAGGTAACCTCAATATTTTTATTAGATCAATTGATCTTTTTATTAAAAAGCTTTTGGAACGCAAGCTTTCAGGTGTGAAATAGAAACAGTAGTTTTATTGGAATTGGGTATGAGTAGAAAACCATTCTTCAGATTTTAATGATGATATGCATCAATTAGACCCGCTCTAGTAGAAAACAGACTTGCTTCTGTGGAGCAGAGAATCTAAGAACATAAGACCTTACTGCATCAGACTAAAGGCCCATCTATCTCAGTACTCTGTCTACCAGAGTGGCTGTAGGGGAGGCTATGTGTATAGGTAGAACATGTAAGCCTGGCATCTATTCATTTGTACTTTCACAACACCCACAGTCATTTGTTTAGAGATGTTAGAGGGTACCTCCCTGCCTGTTAGTATATGTTTCTGGACCTGTTGTCCAAGAATTTATCCAATCCCTTTGTGATACTGTCTGTAACCGCTCCTGTGGCAGTAAATTCCAGAACTTCACTATTTGCTATATTAAAAAGTACTATCTCTTTTTAAACTGATCTCCTACTAGTTTTAATGAGCACCCTCAAATTGTAGTGTTGTGGGATTTGGTGAATAGCAGTTCTTTGTTCACCTTATCAGCTACTTTAATGATTTTCTAAATCTCAGTTATATTCTTTCTCACTCCTCATTTTGCCATATTGAATACTTTCAGCTTTTTTTAGTCCCTTCAGTAAGGTTACTGCTCCATTGCCTTAATCATTTTAGTTGCCCATCTGTGTAACTTTTCTAAGTCTGTTCTGTCATCCTGAGATGTGGAACACAGAGCTACGCAAGGTGCGTAAGATGTGAGCAGAATGTACTCAAGATGCAGGCACGCAATAGTTTGTTTTATGTGTGAACTTTATATTTTATATAGCAGCAAAACAGTGTCCTCTGTCTTGTTCTGAATACCCTTCCTGATGATGCCCAGTATCCTGTTGGCTTATTTGATCACTGCTACACACTGAGCTTCTGTTTCACAGAATTTCAATGATTACTTTAGGATCTCTTTCCTGAGTTGTAATGTCAGTACCAAGCTCAGTATAAGCATGTAGGCATGGCTTATTTTTCTGTGGATGCATTATCTTAGATTTGTCTGCCATCGGCTCAGTTGATGCTCAGCTGTCACTACTTTGCCCACTCACTCAGTTTTGTTAACTATTTAACCATGCAGAAGAGCTTAGTACTATATGCAGACTTTGAGGCTTCGTTGTTCACTTCCTTCTTCAGGTCACTGATGACTCAGTATAGATTCCTGTATGTCCTTGCTTGATTGCAAATGCCCATGGCATTTTAATTGGTCTTATCTGCCTTTCCTGTTTCTTGTAACTACACTGTTTATTTTCTTCCTGACCTTTTCAGAGGAATTGAAAGCTAGCCACATCCCCTTTGGGACTGTGCTGATCTGAAGCAGGTACTCTTCCACACCTGTTGTCTTTTCTCCAGTTTCTAGGAAAAATATTCCACTCTGACCTCTAATGTTCAATCACAGAAGCCTGGCTTCTTTTTGATTAGGGTGCAGCCTATTTCGATACATGCTTGTCTTGTCTGAAAACATTCCCCATTTTACAATCGAAAGGGGTCTTGATGATAGTGTTCTTGCTTGTTAGTTGATTGTCAGTTCTTTCCTAGAAGCAGTCAATGTGGTTATCCAAGGTGGACTTATTTCCGCAAAACAATTTCCAGGGTGGCACTTCAAACTAGAATTTTCTATAATGCATAAACTCAACAGAGGGTGAAGTTTTAATGCACATGACCTCCATCTTTCCTACTAACTTCTCCATGTTCCACAGGCTATAAACTACCAATGTGTCATTTTCTTCTAGGGCAAAATAACTTTATCACTTTCCTCTCCTCCTATTGTCCTTCCCGTTCCACAAGAATTGCCTATTCCACCTTTACAGTTAGAGATGTGGTCTACCTGATACACAGCCAGTTAAACTCTGTGTTATTGTTCTGTTAAATGTATATTTAACTCTGAAATCTGCTACTTCAGGGACTTGTACGCTTTAAAACTTGGCTTAAAAATGATGTCACTTCTATCTAAAAATCTTGTTTTATGCAAATAGAAGTTTTATTTGTGTGTATGCATAAAGTATGTGTAGAATTTGAAGTAAGTGCAGGACTCCATGCTCTGTATGTTTGCCATGATTTAGAGTAAGTGCTTTTAATTAAAAATACATTCTTACTTATGCTTATATTTAAAGGAATATTTCAAAGCTAAGGTGGTTTCATTAAGCACAAGAATGCTTAATGGTAGGAATACCTTGGTGGGAGTGGGAGTTTTGCTATTGTTATTCCTTAGCATTCAGAGTTGTCAGGGTGACCTCCTGTAAGGGAAGGCCTTGTTCTGTCCCATGTGGTTGTGTTATATTCGGCCAGAATCCTTCTCCTCTCTGCTGAGTAGATCTGCAACAAAAAAAAAAAAAAAAAAAAAATGCAGCAAATTGCTGCATGTGATTTGGGGGGAAGAGGGGGAGATTTGAAGACTTGTACTGTTGGAACTGGATTAAAACTAGAAAAACACTTTTTTAGTTACAAAAAACGAACCAAGAGTAAAACTTTTCAGTAATTGTTCATCATCTCTATAGAGAATGATAATATAGATCTTAGTATGTTTTCTRTATTCTGAAGCAATGAGCTTGACTCTAGTGGATTTCATCTTTATTATAAATTGAGTGAGTTGTCTACTTCCTTTCTTTTTAAATAGTGTATCTTCCTTCGGAAAAAAAAATTGTTTTTCTAAAGCATAAAATATTAGTAATTCTGGTTTCTTCAGAATTGTGCTTCTCCTGCCAAAGTAATATCTTCATTTATTTTAAATGACAACTGGTATCTGTTAGAAATTTAGAATTGACCTTCTATATAGTACTATTCTTCTTTAACATCTCTAACTCAAAAAAGATGCGTTCCCTTTAGATTGTATGTTCTTTCTAGTGTACTTTACATGAGACAAATGTTAGAATTCTTAACCTTCTGAAACTTCACAGTTATGCTATATCTTAACATTTGCAGTAAGATTTTTCCCTTAATTTAATTTTACCAGGTAAGCATTCTCTGTAATGGTAATGAAACAAGTAGAATACTTTAACTAATCATTCTTAAATTTTCGTTTAAAAGTGAAAGATTTAAATTCTATTAAATAAATTGCAAATAATAAAGTTTTTGAAATAATAAATACTGCACATTCTTTTTCAGCAAACAAGAAAACTGAACAAGAATATCTTTTTCATTGAACATGTGATTTTACACATGAAATCTAATTATAGTGTCTTTCATTGTCTCGGTGTTTCTCATTATGTCAGTTATCTACTATTAAAAATTGCTGTATGTATTTACGTAGACGGCACAGTGAATGAGCCAGACATGTCTGCAAATTTCTGTCCTGATCATAAAGCACCCATGGTGCTCTTCTTGGACCGTGTCTATGGTATTAAGGACCAAAGCTTTCTCCTTCACTTACTGGAAGTTGGATTTTTACCAGATTTAAGAGCCTCTGCCTCTCTGGATACAGTAAGTATTTTGCTACGGAGATTAGGTGCAGTGGTTGGATACAGTAGCTCTGTAAGAGTAAAAACTAGAACTTCAAGTCCAAACAGCATTAAAAGAAAAAATCCTCACTATGTACACAAACAATAATAGCGAAATTACGTTTTCGTTTATAGTGCTTAAGTTTGATCATATTCAGTACCACTTTATGAAGCAGCAGTGTAATGTAATTTTAAGACTTTTAGTACAGGCATACATTAATTATACAGTAAGTATAAAGTATGTTTACTGTAATAGGTTTAATGGTTACTTTTATTTCATGTGTGCTTCCAAGAATTACACTAAAAATTCACGTAACGTGTAGGTATGAAGAAATTAGATGAAAAGTGCTGCCTAATGCTTTGTGATTTTGCTAACGTATTTAAAGAACAAGCTGCCTCTTCTCTTTATTGCTTCTATCAGTTTAGAATGCAGTGAGGCAAGAAATCTGTTTTGATGAAATAACTGGATGATGTGGATTTTCTCATGTTCTAAAAAATTAGTTGTTGTCCTCATGCAGGTGCTGGAGATACTATGTTGGTACCCAACCACTAAAGAGACGTCAGGAATATGTCATTATTATATTTTACAGATTTCATTCTTAGTAACCTTTATTCCATATGATACTAACAATTATGTGCTACTTCATACAGGTTTCTCTAAGCACTACAGAGGCAGCTCTTGCACTAAATAGATATATTTGCTCGGCTGTGTTTCCATTACTCAAAAGATGTGCTCCCCTCTTTTCTGGAACGGAGCATCACGCCTCTCTGGTTGACTCCATGCTTCACACAATATATAGGTTATCCAAGGGACGGTCCCTTACAAAAGCACAAAGAGACACTATTGAAGAGTGCCTGCTTGCTATTTGCCAGTAAGTATGATACCTGTGTGCAAATTCATTTATTTTGTCCAGTAAATGGAAATAACCATACATATTTTAATAATGTATTTTTTGTGTATCATGTAGAACAGGAGTATCTTATTCTTGTATGCAATAAATAACCAGAGTGTATGACAGGTATTTTTTTTCCCCAAGAGTAAATAGTTTTCTCTTTTCATTACATATGCTACATTATGCAAGCTGTTGTATAGGTAAGAACTTTTTGATGGTACAGCATAAATTCTGATTATTTTAATAACAAAACCTCATTAACTACTGAAAATGTTTTGATTCTGACTGTGAGTGTATGTTGGGGATGTAAGGGATTGATTTGTCTGTATTTTTGACTGTGGTTTGAAGAACCTTGGCCTTAGTTTAAAAAAAAAAAAAAAAAAGCCAAACAAAACCTAAACCACCCCTCCAAAAATCCCAAAACTGGAATGTGAGCATTGAAATCATGTCAGAAATTGAAACGTAGATTTGCCAACAGAACTGTAATTCTTGGTCTTTGTCATCTCTAAGTGATAAGGGTAGCAGCCCATGGAAGGGAGCTATGCATTTCTGTTAACAATCAGTAAGGCATTTGGGGTAGGAGCTTCCAGGGCTCTCCAGTTTGGAAGACTGTTTATGAGTATAGTTGGGAATTCAGAACAAACATTGAATGCATGCAGTATATGAAGCCAGAAAGCATAAAACTGAGGCCATATCTCATGTCTCATACTACTTGTCTGTGCAAGTAGACTGTTAAAAAGGAATGCAGTGTATATTTTCAGTTTGTGCATAGCTCTGGCCCCCTACCGAAAAGAGAATATAGTAGAACTGGAAAAGATTAACGCAAGCACAACAAGAATGATCAACATAAGGAATGGTTTCCCTACCTTGGACCAGCTTTAGCAGACCAGGAATCTTCAGCCTGAAAAAGAGATGACTGAGAGGAAGATATGAAAGAGGTTTTTTACATTGATTTGGAGGATCTAGATCACTGAAATTAAATAGCTAGAAAAGATGTTAGGTAATTTGTTCAGTCTCCCATTTGAGATTTATTTCTTACATTAATAATCATAATGTATTCCCTAGACCAGTGTCAATCAGAAGTATTTTGCTGCTTTTTAGTTTCATATCGGATACCATTCTTTTAGGACAATATTCTGTTTATTTAGCTTAGATTGCCCCTGCAACATACTTGAACCACCTGGAAGAATTCTAAAAAAATCCAGCACCCTTGCTTATGTCATCATATGGCACAATCATATGTGCTGTATGTATATAAGAGAGTCCAAATGTTCACTTTCCTTGCATTTATATCCTCCTATATATAGGTGAGGCATAGTAAGATTCCTTAAGCTCAAATTTAATCAAGGTCTAGAGTTTCTTTTCTGTTGTTTTTATGTACCTGAGGATATTTAGTCTACAGCTTGTTTTTTCTGTGCACATAACAGTGTTTTTCCATATACTTTTAATGAGTGATTTGAATTCCAGTAGGCAAATTGATTTCAATTTATATTACAATTTCACTGGAATGTATGAATGTTACTAACAAGAACACTTTTTTTTTTTTTTTTTTTACAGCCACTTACGCCCCTCTATGCTACAACAGCTGTTGAGAAGGCTAGTTTTTGATGTACCCCTGCTCAATGAATACTGTAAAATGCCTCTCAAGGTAAGTGCTGTACTTTATATATACATATTCAGCATAAAACTTAGTCCACAATGATCTGTCATTGTCATGTTTTTAAAAACAGAACGGGGCAGGGTAAAGCAACGTGAAATGACTTCTAAATTTAAACTAATTTTATGGTTTTATAAGGCTTTAGGCTTGAATATAATGATTAAAGGCATTCTGAGATGTTGCCTTATGGTAGCAGTATATTGTAAGTTGATTGTGTGATTGTGTTCAGTGAACTGTTAACTTTTTCACTGCTTCAGCAGAAGTAGTATTGAAAGAAGCAGATTAAATGTTAGCATTATCTTGATCTTTCTTCCTCTGCTGTATGTTTTATAATAGCTCTTGGTAGGATGCATAGACCAGCAATAACTTTTAAAAGAAGTGATTCAGGGAATTTGATACAGGGAAAAGAACTCACTGTCTATTATCCAGGAGGAAAATGTATTTAAGGGGAAAATTTTGAGCAATCTTGAATTGAAGTCTTACCCATCTTTCTGTTCTGCAATCAGAGGATGATAATTGTGAGAAAATAAATACAGTTATTTAGAATTTACCTGTCAAGTTTGCCTCCTGAGCAATGTTCTTGTTGGGAGAAACAGGCCAGATCTTAGGTCAGCAGGCTAGTCATTTTATGGCAGAGTGGAAATACTGTAGCCCTCTAAAGCGCAGCTGCCAAATCCACAGATATCTTCTGGGGCATCATCAATTTTATAGCACAAGCGTTGTTGTTGGGTGCCTTTGGGGTGGGGTGAGTTTTTTGATTTTCTTTTTTTATTCCTCAGCAAAATTGCAGGAAAATTTAAAATGTAAGGATTTTGTCTGATGCCGAGTGAAGTTTTTGAATTTTCCTTGGGTCAGGAATTTTGAGTTCCAAAGAAGAAATTGGTAAAAGTTTGAACTGGTGCTGAAAGTGCACCAATAATTGTATATGCTAGTCCTTTAACTGGTATGTTAAAGATTGTCTGTGCAATAGTTCTTTCCATAGATTTTTCCACAGATGACCAGACATTGCTAATTTGAAAAGGGTGTACTGTAACTGTGTTTTGCAATGTTTTGAATTATATTGAGGCCATAAGCTACAATTGACAGAAGTATAGTAATTTTGAATTTGTAAAACTTCTTACCAGAATCTATCGTGTCCAGTTTCATACCCATATGCTTTATTTCATTGTCTATATTTTTTTATCCTTTGGGCTAATCTGTACTCAAATGGTGACAAACCTGAAGTTTTATGATTTTCCTATTCATTGTGGTCACTGAGAATCTCACAGTAGCAGCAATGGCTTATAGCACAGGCTTTACACTTTCAAAGCTCAGGCACTACTGTTATCTCAAAAATAAAAGTGGGGAAAAAGAAAACAAAGTTTATTGGCCCTTAGCAACAAAGAAATGGAAGTAAATAATAATACTCATATAAATGTTTAAATAAATGCTAGCCATTTAGACTTTCTCTAACCAGTATGTTATGTTGTTAAGTACCAGAATTTTACACACTTTTATTTTCTGGAAAATCTAGCTTCTGACAAATCACTATGAGCAGTGCTGGAAATATTATTGCCTGCCTTCAGGAATGGGAAGTTACGGAATTGCAGCAGAAGAAGAATTACATTTAACTGAAAAACTTTTCTGGGGAATATTTGATTCCTTGTCTCATAAGGTAATGACTGTAATTTACGTTACAATTCAAGGTGACTATAAAAGCATTACTATAATAATTTGTGGTGCCAAGTGCAGAAAGTATCTGTTTCAGCAATTCTTTCACATAATATGGGAGGTATGATAGTGAATACTTCCAGTGAAGTAACATTCTAATGAAAGATTGAATGGTGAATCTTGAAGGATTCTCTCCAAACTAATGAAATGTGAAATTTTTGTCTCGGTATAACCTTATACCTTCCTCTAGTAATGGGGCAGATTGCTTGATGCACTAACGAAAGTTAACATTCTCTCTTTTACCTTTGCTCTACTACACTTCTTGAAATAATTCTTACTGACATAAAATAGCATTAATTTTAAGAGACACTTACATATGCTTATCAAATTACTGTTGTAAGCACTGTAACAGAACTTGCATTTTGTTAGTTTGCTGATCATTGCCTAGCTCAAGAACTATGATGCAACATTCCTATAAAGAAACATATTCCTGTGTTACTGTTCCAAAGTGCACTTTTTTCTTGATTAAGGAGAAGTTATCTTTCTGATATGAGGAATACCTTACTAAGTAAATACTTTTTGGACTGTATTGGACTCAAAAATCAGGCTTATACATGTTTTGTATATACTTACACAAGTGTTAGCATACTCTTATGCTAATTTGAGTAGTCTTGCAAACCATATCACATTAATACCAAGAAAAGTAAATATCATACAACAATAATTTTGCTATATGCTTAGTTTTTACATGTGCTTTGTTGTCCATTTGCATCTTCTAATATTTCTGCATGTTGCTGCTTTGTTTTCACTAACATTTTGCATGTTTTTCTATTGGACTTTCCAACCAGTTCCTATCTCTCCTGCAGAAGTATGATCCAGAGCTCTTTCGAATGGCCTTGCCTTGTCTAAGTGCTATAGCTGGTGCCTTGCCTCCTGATTATTTAGATACACGAATTAGATCAACTTTGGAAAAGCAGACTTCAGTGGATCCAGAAGGAAATTTTGATCCCAAACCTGTCAGCACAGCAAAGTGAGTAATATCTATCATAGTGATTTCTTTAAATATTTTTAATATTATTCCTTATTAACACTTTTTTCTACTTTGTAGGGACAGTTGGTTGGTGACTGACTTTTTTATGATATTAGTACCTTTTACAAGTAGTGTCTTGCTTCCTGCTGCCAGATAGTGCACCGCAGCATAGCCTGTTTAGCAGATAAAAAACTTAGTGTTCTAAGTGCTATATCAATGTTAAGTATTCCCACATTATACCCGCAGAGTAGTGGATTATGTATTTATTATGTATGGTATTACCTAATGGGTGAGTTCAAATATTTTGGATATATATATCGATAATACATATTTGTTACTTTGTCATTATTTAGAGAGTAATACAGGGATGATAAATGATTCAAGATCATTAAAATCTAGTAAGTGATTCAGCTAGCCTATTGCCAGGTTTTGACAAAATCTTCACTTAGTTTTTAGAACTGATCGTTAGCAACCTGATATGGCAAAATAAGCAGATCATGTGAGATGTTTTAATAGAGACATAGACTTCCTACTAATACTTGTGCAATTCATGTAAAAAATAGGATAGTTTTGTATTCAGAAAATGAGGATCACTGGTTGATTATTAATATTAAACTCTCGCCTCCCCACCACTTACAATTATGCAATATGAAGCATCTATGCTAGTATTATCCTGCATTGAGAACTACCAAGATAAATACCTGTGTGTCATGGTGAAGCAGCTTTATTTCMTGTGATTTCAGTTGTTAAAAAGCGTCCCTATTATATACTTGAAGGTTCTCAGTAAATGTCATTAGAGCTGTACTTTGTTTTATTTCTTCTAAATGTAAATGTAATTACAGAGGCAAAATGTCTTCCTACCATCTGGAAATGAAGCATTTTGATTAATGCTGTATTATATTGCCATTTTGTTCATAGATCAGACTGCAGTAAATTATGATTGAAAGACTATATTCTCATTTGATTACAGCCTTGTACTTCCCGAAAAGTTGGAGTATATTGTAAGCAAGTATGCCGAACATTCCCATGATAAATGGGCCTTTGATAAGGTAAGAATTATTTTAAGACTGACAGCTGTTAGCAAAGGACAACTAAATAATACCTGAAGTTAAATACTGAAAAAATCTGTCCAGTTTATCTAACCGATAGACACATGTCCAGAGTGTCCATTAATGTCTGGATATTTCTTCGGGGATATGTGGGAGAAACCTTTTTCTCAAGAAAGTTCTTTGAAATTTATCACTTTTTAACAGTGTCAAGGATTTATTAGGGCCAAGATTTGTGTGTATTTTGGGGAGTTGGGGGTTGTTATGTTTTATAAGTAGGAATAGATATTTCTTAGCTGCAATTTGCCTTGGCAATGGTGTTTGTTGACTGGAAGTCATAGAATCAATTTTACTGCAGCAGGTCTGTGATCTAAGAGAGGACTTAGGAAGTCTAATCTCCTTTACTATTTCAAAAAATGTAGATAGAGTTTTTGTTCCTTTTTAGATTTAAGAAGTCTGTTATGTATTGATTTCCCCTGTGAGTCTCCATGTGCACTGTCTTTTTCTTGTGTGTCTTTTTCATCACTTCAACTGAGGTGTAAGACAATAATGTATATATTTAGTAATTTGTAATACCTTTTTAAATGTTAAAATGAAACATTTAGTAGAGGTTTTTAATGTTACACTTTGCAAAAAAAGTTTAATGTTAATCAACATTTTAGAGTTAAATTTGAGCAAAAATGAATTTTGAAGAAGTTGTTGCAGTTTTTACTAAGTATGTTGCAAGTGTTAAAAAGGTAGACCTTTGGATATAAGTAACACATTCAGTTCAAGCATGAATTTTAAACCTCACTTTCATTCAAGGAAAAAAGTTGAGGGGAGGGATAACTAATTTATTAAACAATTCTGTTATTGTGTCCGTCTATGTTGTGTAAATCTATAGGGAAAAATAGAGATAGGTGTGTATAGGTAAATATACTCACATTAATCTCAAAACAAATTTCAATTAATATTGTTTAAGGCAAAGGATTCTGTATTGCTGACTTACCTGTGAGCACTAGTATCCCAGAGAATAGAGACTCATCTTTTTTTTACCTTAGCCAGTACCATCTTAAGGCAGTCGGTTTGAAAGGGACCAGTGCGTAGTAGGTTCAGAACTGGTTGCATGAGACCTAGTACTTGTATGCAGAATCTAATCAGTGTCTGGACCATATTTTGTTCTGATGTATGCACAGATGAATACATGCTCTTTAAATAGAAATTTCTGTGGCCAGAGTAGGATGTTAGAATAGATTTGCAATTCAGTCTGACAAACTAAACTGGTTGATTTGCAGTTACTCATCTATGTTATATATCTCTTTCCATATTTAAGTATATTTAATTTTTTCAGACTAATAGCGGATGGAAATATGGTGTTTCATTGGATGAAAATATGAAGACTCATCCATTAATAAGACCTTTCAAAACTTTA
Organism: Apteryx rowi; assembly: GCF_003343035.1. Lineage (NCBI taxonomy): Eukaryota > Metazoa > Chordata > Aves > Apterygiformes > Apterygidae > Apteryx > Apteryx rowi. Next base: position 589,115 of record NW_020450677.1, on the reverse strand, counting down.
ACTGAAAAGGTAATAGAGGAAATTTCAACTGCATTAATACAAAGTAACTTGATTTGTGTACATTTTTTTGTTAATCCATTTCAAATATACAGTACACACAGAAGAGAGGCATACTATACTTCTTTTAGTTAAGAATAGCAAGATCTGTACATTGAAGTGATTGCTTACTTAATCTTGCACAGACTTTTTACCAAACTATTTGTTTCCATTAGGCAGTCTTCGCAGGTCTAGGCCAATTTGTATTCAAAGCGTCAATAGTGCAGAGTTTTCAGGCCTTCATGGGTGAGAAAAGGACTGGCAGCAACTCCTGTGTTTTAGATGAAAGTGTAATCTAACACTTCTGAAGCAGTTTTCTTTTCTACTCAGAAAGATGGTAAAAAGATTTAAAGAAATCGAAGCAAATGCTTCAGTTGAAAATGGAAAAAAACAACATTCAAACTATTTTAAATGCACTTTTTCTTTGAATTTCTTGATGAGGCATGAATGTCTTCTAGTGGTCAGAACACTGAACTGAATTGGAACTCACCTACTCTTGCAATGAGTCACTGGGTGACTTGGATAAGTCAGTAACATTTACCCCTCTTTACCACAGTTTTCACATTCAGAAAGTAGAGATTACAGAACTCGAGAGGTATTCAAAAGATTTCATTTCCCAGATTTGTAAATTGCTTTGGCATCTTCAGAGAAGAGCTGAAGAATTGTTTGCATTATTATTAAAGTAGTTGTAATTTATTTTTTCCAACATTATCTCAGATTAAAGAGAATTTTCCAGGTTATCTCAAATGAGAAGTTTTGAACCATTTCTAAAATTAGGTGTTTCCTTATAAAGTGTCATGTTAAATAACTATCATAAAAGTTTTTATTTATGGTAAAAGCTGTAATACTTCTATCAGGTTGATTTGAGAAGACTTAATATGACATAATCAAATTTTTCTTTGCCACAACTTTACTTGTTTTCTATAATACTTTTGCTTTACAAAGGAATATTGGAGTACAGGCTCTCCCCTAAATTTTTATTAATGGCTGTATTTATGTAAACAGGTATATAAATCAGTTTGTTCTATATCTGTGAAGAGATATAAATATAAGACTAAAAAAGAACTCTTAGGCTTATGTGTTCAAATGTACTTGCCCAACTACTTGTGTAGCACTTGTCATGCCATCAATTTTGGGTGATTTTGTGCTGGAAGAACCACTTAATAGGTTTCAAAATACAAACTACATTATTGCTCCTGAGCTCCCTTTTGTGCTCTTAGTTTGTAATACACCATCACATATCCCAACAATAAATGCCAGTAAGAAAATAATAGTAATAAAAAACCCTATCTATCTTAAAACTTATTTCTAATGTAAAAGTGATCATATCCTGTGTATAGATATCATATACAAATTTCATTGACTTGTGGCATGTGACAGTTTATAATCGGAGCTAGAATATTTTTCTTGGGTTTTTGCAATTTGCTGAACACAGAGTAATTTTACATTATTTCATTTAAAGGAAAAGGAAATTTACCGTTGGCCGGCCAGAGAATCTCTGAAAACCATGTTGGCAATGGGATGGAGCTTAGAAAGGACCAAGGAGGGAGGAGAAACAATGATACATCAGCGTGAAAATGAAAAGCTTCGTAACATGTCTCAGTCTAGCCAAGTAAGGTGGAATTGCTTAAATACAGAAAGCAAAATGCTAGTTCACTCAATTTACTAATAAATGACACAAAATTATGTTAATTTTAAGTTATTTTTAATGAAAAGAAACTTGTAATTTTAGGGTTTTGCGATTAGGAAGTCATGTCACTGTAACAAAAAACGTGCTGTTCTACTAAAGAGAGTGTTGCAAAAAGACAGTTTTTGAGAAGGCTGTCAGAGACCATAGAAGTCTACCTGAAGAGAGTTGCTGTATAGCCACTGAAAGAATACATGACTGAGAATTTGAAGCCTTTTATTTTATAATAAGCAAATCTAGTAATTTTCTCTCCTGATCATACAGAAGAGCCTGAAATGTTTGTTTTGTTTTGTTTTTGACAAAATTATGTCTAACAAACAGGATTGCCATTTTAATACTTTTGGTAAATCTGCAGGCAAACTTTGCAGGTAATTATGCAGTACCTAGAGTTTCGATGTGATACAGCCTTATTCCTTGATTTGTAGTTGCGAGTACTAACATGCCTTTGAGACTGCTCCTCAATAGGACTGTGTCTTGGTGGGGAGGGAGGGAAGCTGTTAAAAACTGTGAAAAGCAAGGTTTGGCTAACAAAATTGTCTGTTTATATTTCATATAAAGCCATACCATGACTTCTTTTGTTTTTAGAAATGCAGACTGTGCCTTGACAGTACCAAAGGATACAAATAAAATGAAAATGGCTTCAAACATAAACAAAATACATGATAAAAACATGATTCAGGGCAGGGTATCAGCACATGATTAACTTCAGTACATGAGTGAAACCGCTGATTCTGTGTGCTGTATTGGATTACAGAACAAACATTAAACGTTTAAAGAATAAATAAATATASTCAAGTCCTTTCTCTTTTTCTTAGTCTGTAAATTCCAGAGGACAATAACCTGTTTTAACTTCTCGTTGTGTAGTGTCTTTCACTTTAGTGCATGCTGCATTCAGGTTGCTGCCGTACCATTCTGTTATGTTTTGAAGACACATCCTGCATGCTTCATGATCTGTTTCCTTTGTTAGGCTGAAGAGTGTGGTTTTTAGCAGGTTGTCATCTGTTCCAGTAAAGAGGTCTAAACATGTGCAGCTTCCTTCTCATTTCCACATCAGCAGATGTATTTTATGTTAAACATCCTGTGTATTTTCAACACATTGCAAGGCAAAAGGTGAACGCAATTTCTACATGAAAGCTTAGAAATGTGAATGATTTCATTTTAATTAGATCAATAACAGAAGTGTTATAGTTGAATAGTTGTTTTATCTGAAATGCTTTTATCTGAAAATAATTCATCTCTTTTTCTCCCCTCAGGGAAACGGATATAGCCCGGCACCACTTGATCTTTCTAATGTTGTACTTTCTAGGGAGCTTCAGGTTTGTATTCATGTTTTGCATATGTTGTGCTGGAAATAATTAGTAGACTTTTTTATTAATGAGTTGAATTTTAACAGATTTTATGAGCCTGTTAGCATATATGTGATTATGGCTGTGATATGATGTTATAGAAAGGTACATGCCATATTATTTACATATTTCAAGAAGAGGTTTCTACTGTTTATCCCACTGGTGCTTCCTGCGTTCCTAGAAAAAGTTAGCATGAAGCTAGGGAAAGGAGCGAAAACAGCATATGTTCAATAACTGGCAGATATCTGCATAGCCTGTCTTCTGTGCTGACTTTGAAAAACAGTTGAATATATTGATGCTCCTGATGTGATGCATAAAATATTTGCATTCTCAGCCATTTGCTTTTAAACTTGGTATAATGGAAGAATTCATAGAGTTACAATACCAAATAGGTTTACTGGAGGAAAGAAAGCTGTACAAGTTTTTTTGCTTGCAGTGTTTTATTTTTAGCGTACATATTACCCTTATCGGTGAACTGTTATTCTGGAAATTTGATATAGTACAATAGTGCAGTAGTAGTGAAATAGTGCAACCAGAATGAAAACAAGTGGGTTTTTTATTCTTGAAGAGTACTTTCATTCTTTTAGCATCCCTTCTAATGCATTAGAATGGTGTAGGACGTCTTCATTTTATTTTCTATTTCCAACATTTCTCCCCGCTCCCTGCCACCTCCTCCCAATTTTTTTTGATAACAAGTCTTCCAAAGAGGAGGCAAATCTTTCCTTCCCTCTCTAATATTTGTCATCCACTGTGCTTCAAACTTGCGTATTAATCTTCCTTTTCTGATTACAGGTCCTGTCTCTGTCCCTTCTCTTCTATACTCATTTTGTGGTAATTTTGTCTTTGTTAATAACCTTAAAGGTGCATATTTTCTTGGTTTCTTTCGTCATTCAGTTTATTTCAGCTCTCCATCTCAACAAAGCTGTTTCCTCTGTGTTCTTTTATTGCAAAGGTAAATGTGATCAGTACATATAATACTCTGGAAAATTGATTGTCAGACCTCCTATCTTCCACCTTAAGGCTTTTTTTCTGTTCTAGTAATCTGTGGTATTCTCATTTTGTCTAATGTCAGCCATCTCCTCACGTTGCTTTCCTCTCTCATTGTAATTCTTCATCTCTACATCTTTCCCCTCTTTCTTTGTCCATCTCAAAATGCTGGACTTAATTATGCCATGCCAGTTACCTCCACTCCTGCTCTTTTGATGCAGAAATTTCCATTTCATAAGCATCAGTTTCCATTTCTGGTGGGAGTCTATGATCAAGCTCATTTTCTTCATTAGAAGTTTATTCTCCAGATTCTTTCAGCTCTGCTGTCTTCTAAGATAAACAACTTTTCCAAATCATTTGAGTCCCGTTATCATGAACCCACTCTTGACCTTTCTTCAAATCTGATATTCCTCCTGCCACTATTTTTTTTTTCTGCAAAAGTGTTTTGAAGGGAACACTGAAACCATTTTATGACTTTCCCTGTTTTCTTTTCAGTTCTCCCCTGCATCTGTAGTCATTGCAATATAGTACCTCCATTTATGTAAACCATTTTATAGACTAAACTCCATACTAAAACTTTTTTCCTCTTATATTCCTTACAGGTTTTTTCTGACAGTTTTATTTGTTCAAAACCTTACTAGCCTGAATGTGTTTATTATCCATTTATTTCTGTGTTTCTATTGTCTGTAAGCTAAAGATGGTTATTTTTCACCTTTTTGTTGTCTACTTGATGTTCCCTTTCAGCCCCTGTTTTGCTAAAATAATTAACCTCTTTTAGCTTCAATTTGAAAGAAGGAATCTCTGTTTCCCTGGCCATCCCTCACAATTTTTCTGTACCTATTTTAGTTGGAATGCCTTTTTCCTCCACATCGATTACTAGAGTTATATTCTGTCCTAGTAAGGTCTCATGAATGCATTTTAGAAGGGAATTAATCCTTTTGCAGTTACATTAGTAGAGGCTCAGTATCTTTTTTTTTTCCTAATTGTCTTTGATGACTATTTACCTTAATTTATTGAAGATTATTGTTCTGAAATTTCTTGTGTTCTTTCTTTTCTACAGAAAAATCTTTCACTCTTGTTTTGTCTTTAATTGGCATTCTCCTTTCATCCAAAAGCTCACTGAATTCACTATTTACAGTAACTATTTGAAGTTCTTCTTGAGTCTCAGAGTGAACAACATGAAGCTCAGTGTCTGATCCCTGAGCTCCACTGGTGCTGTTCTTGCTAATTCTCTGTAGATCTCTTTCTAGCCAAGATCTAGTTGTCCAACAATACCTTCCCGTCACATTTGATGCAGTTTTCCTTGCTGTTTTCTGGGAGTTATATCCTCATTTGGTTTTGTGAATGTCTTTTTTGCTTCTCCCCTTCCTACCTTTCTAATCATTCTTTCAAAGTATACTAAAAGGGCATCTTTATCGTCTTTTTGGTAATGTCTCTATATGACTTTGTCCTTACTCTTCTTTCCCACTCTGCAGTCCATCTCTGTTCCTGAAGCAAAACTTCAACTAGCATGAATCACAGACCTTCTTTTTTTTTATTCTCTCCAAAACACATCCTCTGTCCTTCTTGTGGATGCCCTTCTGTCTTTCTGTGGATCCTTGACTGAGATCTTCCTCAAGCAGATCATTCTTTCTCTTTTCTTTATCACTGTGGATGACACAACCATTCTGCTCATCACTCAGGCCTGTAATCTGAGTGTTATTTTTCACTCCAGTCTCTGGCAAATCTAGGCTGTGAGGTGTTAGCTCTAAAATATGATCTAAGGTCTGATCCTTATGAATGAAAATGTTATCCAGGGTTCTATTATCTCATGTTTTGATTTCTTCAGCAGTCTTTTTTCTCTAGTCTTAGCTATTGCAGTTATGCCCAACTTGCTTGGAAAATACCTGTGTTTATCATTTTCACATTCTTTATTGCTTCTACCCTTGTATTCAGACAGACATAAACTACTTTATATTACTTTGTTTTGCTTTCAAATTTGTCCATTGACTCTTACCCTCTTATCCCATGCATTATATTGAGAGTTGACTTTCACATATCTGATGGGCTATGATGCTGTCCACCATTAAATGTGTTAAATTTGCAAATCAGTGTGTTGCTTTTTTCAATCCTACCATCCGTAAGTATTCAAAATGGTATATCATTAAGCTTTTAGGGAAATAGCCTCAAGACTCTTCTGTATAATAACTTTATGACTTTATGATAAGACTCCTGTATAATAACTTTATGATAACTGTAATAATAAACCTGTTACAGTATTTGTGTACAAAGACTGCCTTTGTAAGCCAGAATATACGAACAAAAAGGGAATATGTACTTCCTGGAAAAGATCTATCTGTTTTTAGTTTAGTATCATCATCTGTTCTGAAAGACTTTCTCACTCTTTTTCTCTGCAGGTTTTCTTCCCATTATCCTTGCAATAGCCTTTGGGGGCGTTAATGGCCAATTCCTGCCAGTGACATAGATTCATACAGTCATTCACTCTTAGACACTAACCAGTATTGTCATTATGTTCTCATTCTATCTTGCCTTATAGTTGTGTCATATGATTGCAGGAGCAGAAACTCACTCTCCTTCTGTTCTGTGTCTTACAGTACCTAGCTTAAGGAGTACTGCTTTATGACTAAAACCACTTAGGAGATAGGGTAGTATAATAATAATTATTATTGATAAGTATTGACTTTTAATCACTGTTTTAATTGGTCTGGAAAACATCTCTGAGTCTTTTCCCACTTTACTAAAGATCAGGGCTTGGATGCCCAGTCCAAGTCAGTTTATTGGGGGGGGGGGGAGCATGGGCAGACTTAACTGTGATTTTTTTACCATAATCTTAAAACTGTATTTCTGTAGAATTACAGAAATTTTAATTGTCACATTTTATTTTGCATCATCTTTTTTTTTCTTTTTGGCAACACAGGGAATGGTTGAGGTAATGGCAGAAAACTACCATAATATATGGGCCAAAAAGAAGAAAATGGAGTTGGAAAGCAAAGGTAAGCCAGAAATCCTGTGAACCACACAAAAAAGACAAAGAAAATGAGGGAGAAGAAACAGTCTGAAAGAAGACAGTGTAAGACAATCTAAATTAAATAGTTCCTTTTTGTATTTAAAACAAACAAATAGAAGTTTTGCAACAGAACAGCTTACATTTCTCTCAACTTACCAAAGGTGGAGGTAGTCATCCTTTATTGGTACCTTACGACACATTGACAGCCAAGGAGAAATCACGGGACCGTGAAAAGGCACAAGAGCTGTTTAAATTCCTTCAAGTGAATAGTATCCTCATATCTCGGTAAGGTGCATATTGTTTTGCTTACATTTACCTCGCAATCCATGATAATCTTCCTTATCTCACTGCAGTCTGTTAGTTATTAACACAATAACTATGTGACATATCTTCTATGAATCAAAAGAGTCCTTGTTATTTTTATGTTCAGAAAGATTCTTCTGAGATAGTGTGGAGGAGTAAAATTTTTAATAAGTATGTGCTCATAGTAAATACAAAATGCAGCAGTAGTATAATAACGTAAGCAGACAATTCAAAACTTTAAATTAGCAACCAGCAGTTGTCAGTAAGGATCATGGGAAAACTTTCGGTCTGATACTGCAGAAACATTTCTATGTAGAAGGGCTTTTAATTCAATTTTTAAGAAAAATGTTTAGAGTYCTGTGAACCAATAAGACAAAGTGGCTGTTCCGTAGGCATTTCCTATTTAACTTGCTCAAGTAGAACAGCGGCGCGTATTATTGTACTAAAGCTGGAATTACTATATCAGGAATTAGGCTCTCCTGCGGGGACTTACACTGTGGGTGAAGATAACTTACTTTATTATATTTTTGGCCTTATGTGGCAGAATTGTGAGTTATTGTACCATAAGTAGTATGTATATATTTTTTATTATTATAAGAGAAATATCTGAAGGAGAGTCCATGGGAAGCTGCAATTTTTATAGCAGTAAGCATTTTATGTCAACTAAACTGTATTCATGAATGGAATTTTGCTGTACGTGCATAGAAACAGCTCTTTACTTGTTTTCATTTATTTCTGCTTTTAAGTCTGTGCCTCTAGTGAAAGTTTAGATTCAAAAATTAATACAAATTGTTGATTAGGATCTGCAAAAGCTAGTTTTGTTAGTTTCAGTTGGCTTCAACTATTAATAACATTTGTAAAGGTATTAGAAGACAAAGCTCTACAGATGCATTTCATTACTGTAGAGAAAAAATCACTCCTGCCAAATATGTAGGCTGTCAGCCTGAAATCAAAATGTAAGTATGCTGCCAGACATCTATTCTACATAATTATAGGATATATAAACATTTATCCTACATAATTGATTTAGAGCCATTGTATAAGAGAAAAAAGTTTAGTTCATGCAAATGAATGGTACGTAGTCCTTGGAACATCAGTGGACTTGTTCAAATTTTATTTTTAATTTCTCTTTGTAGCTGCATCTGTTAGGATTAGGACAGTCTTTTCAGTGTCTGATAATGGATCATGTCAACTTACCTTGAAAAAGTCTGTTAAGGCTGTTTGTGGGTATGGGCAAAGAATTTGCAATAATTGCATCAGGGTGAATTTTGTGTGTCAACAGTATCCTCTTTCCAGTATTTTCTTCATATATAAGTATATGCATATTTTAAATATATATAACATCTTTTAAAATGCTGCTTTTAATTATCACATTTCCAGAATGTCATTCTTAAAAATGTTGGACTAATCATGAAAACATGGAAATTCTTTATAATTGGAAATGTGTAAGCTGCACAGTGTGTGTGCTTTGCATATACCATCTGTCTCCATTTTGAGTTTTAGTCCTTTTCTTTATTGAGAACGCTTTTCACTGGACTCATGGGTGTTTATGACATACAGAGATAAATTTCTCAGGCTTTATTCAAATTTATATTAGAAACAATTTGCTATTCCTTTAAGCTTCTTTCAACCTCTACAAGTGCTTTTGATGCTGCCTTTGTCATTTAACAGAACTACCAATTTCTTTCAATATTCAAGAAATTACATGTAATCTCTTAGCAATCATGACATAATATAAACTCAAAAAGAGAATATTTATGGTGACCTCACTAAAAATACTATGAATTTTGTTGTATTATCCTCTGAGAGATCAGGCAGCAGGAGATTCCTGTCAAGCACACATAGCTGTTGTTGTAAATGTGTATCTCATGCTTGAATAAATACATAAAAAATCAGTAGGTTTCACATGTGGTATATCAATGAATAAAAGTCATAAAAGTATATAAACTAGGACTCTTAAAATATATATATTTTTAAGGAAACTAGAAGGGGGGAGATTTGAAGAGGAAAGTCAGAAACAGAACTGTATTTCTGAATGCCACTTCTGCTCAGCCCTTTTATATATTTTGTGCAAGATGGGATGGGAAATGCATTCCTTGCTTTCTTGGTTCTGTTCCCCCAGACTGTAACTGTTCCTTCCTTCTTACCCCCATTCTGACATGGCCAAGTACATATACTGTAGTATCAGATATTTTTGTTGTTAGAACTGCTGCTGCATCGTTGTTCTCCCACAGAATTAATTTTTCCTCAGATTCACCTCCTATTTCTTTTTCAACTGTCTAGTCTTCCAGTTATCCTCCCTAGATTTTTCTCGAAATTTAATTCTGCACCAATGCTAAAGAATCTCAGGTTAAAGCATCATTTCCTTTATGCCATGACACTGAGTCCAGCAACTGTATTCCTTTCTTACTCTTTCCTCAGTGCCACACACTACCAATTCTTCACTTTCTCCCTACTTCTGATACACTGCCCAACGCCTCTGTAGTCTCACAACCCCCTGCTTTCTGCATCTCCTTTAGCCAAGTCGTTCTTTTCTCCCATTGGTAAAGGGAGTGTCTTCCTATGTAGTGCTTTCTGAAGGTCTGTGCAGAAGCAAGTGAAGTAGTCATTACAGTAACAAGAGGTTTCCTTTAATGTTATTGAGTTCCTTACTTCTTCTTTTGGCAAGCCAGCTAGTTATCCTGAGTGTAGTCCACAAGCTATCAACTGGAAATCTCAAGTATGGTTGTAGTTGGAAGGCCAAAAGTACAAGCATAAAGAGACTATGAAAAAGATGCAAACTAAAAAAATGTACAAAAAACCCTCAAGGAACTGGAGAGGAAAGAATTAATGAATTTTAAAACCAAGTATGTTTGAAAAGAGAGCAAATTAAAAATGGGTAGAGTTATGTGACTTCAAGTTCAAAAAAAAAAAAAAAAACATTCACAATGTACATAATGGGACAGAATGCACCCTTAGCAAGTTTTCAGGTGACACCAAATTGGGGGAGAGTGGTCAATAAATTGGAGAGTTTTGCTGCTATTCAGAGGAACTTTGGGCTGGAGAAATGGGCTGACAGAACCCTTGTGAAGTTCAACAAATGAAATGCAAAGTCCTGCACCTGAGATGGAATAACCCCAGGAAACAGGGAGATTGATATTCCATCCACCAGTCATGGTGTAGGTAGGTACTTTGGAGATATCTCAAAGAATGAATCTGCAAAAAGTAGCACATACTGATGAATTTTTTCAAATACTCTGAATAGTGTGGTAGTTTGAGTGTTGCTTACATTTAGATTTTCATTTGGAAGCTTAAGTCATGTTGACTTTCAGTCTTTTTTTTATAAAATTTAAGGACAAAAATGACAAAGGACATTAAGGACAAAGTTCTAGTGGTTAAACTGATTTGCCGCCTTCCTAAACATTTGGCATTTTCAGCTGCCATCAGTAGAAATTGAATGACCAATGCATTATTGTGCAAGATTCAAATGTAACATGGTTCATTTTTGCAATGTAGTAACTCTCTGAAGTCATTATGCTAAAATGTGTATATTTTGGATTATTTAATCTAAAAGGTTATTAAAAGTCTTAGAGAAATGTGAGCTGATTTTAACATCTTGCTATATAATTGATGACCTTTTATAGCAACTGTCAGTTATTTTCTCTCACTTGTGAAAATTTTCCTTAAGTAAAAGTTAATAAGGAATGGAATGCTTCATAGTACTGTCATCATCAATGCCAATTATCTTAATGCTTTCTAAAATAGGGGTCTGAATGACATGGAGTTGGATGCTTCATCCATGGAAAAGAGATTTGCATTTAAGTTTCTGAAGAAAATTTTAAAATACGTTGACTCTGCTCAAGAGTTTATTGCGCATTTGGGTAAGTTGCAGATTTTATTTCAAAAATCATTGAAGTTGTTGATATTTAAATATTTGCATTGATATGTTTAAATTTCTARTGATCACTACATTATTCTTATTATATTTAAGAAATTGAGATTCTGATTATTAGCTTTTTTTTTCAGTTGCAGTTGAATTCTTGGACCTTTGTAACTGGCTAAACTGATTTTACTGTTTTATTTGTATTTCTTCAAAACTAAGTTTGTAAGGCTGTATCAAAGAGCTGTTGTGTTATTTTTTTTATTCGGCAACTTCATATTCTTATTCATGTCTGCTCTGATTGTATCCTTGTAGAAGCCATTGTAACCAGTGGAAAAACTGAAAAATCTCCACATGACCAAGAAATTAAATTCTTTGCCAAAGTGAGTGATTTAATATTTCAAGTAWTGTACTTACACGTTCCATTATACATAACACAGAAATCTGTGATCTTAGACTGCTTTGCAGGTAAGGGAATATGATATTTTTCCCATTTTTTTCATGGTAAGTAATGAATGAAATGTTGGCAAAAGATATTTCAAAACGGAGAATTTATTGCTAGAAAAGATTCTTTTACATGAGAAGGAACATAGAAATTAAAAGGCAGCTTATTTATAAAATGAAATGAAATACTCTTGCTGAATATATAAATCGTTTCTGAAAATTTTTGCCTCAGAGTATCACTGAGGTGCATAGTATCATTTAATTAACAGGAATACATATTCCTATGCATAGCAGTGTTATATGCATTTGCACCTAATAAGACAAATACTGTCAATACTCAGTAAGTATTGACAATTAAGATCCTTGAAGTAAGGATCATTTAGGTTTAAATTTAGGATTTGATAAAAATCCTCTCCCTTTATAGAGCTGTACTGAACAGTTACGTAAATAGTGGAGAGGAAGGGTCCTCTTATTTCAGTGATACTTATTATCATTGTTGAAATTGAGAAGAGTAAGCCCTATAGTGTTAGATCCAAACTACAAATCTGTGTAACTTTTTTTTGTATTTGTTTAACTTTTAATTAAAATTGTAAGACATAAGATTTTCATTCTTATGGCTGTCTGAAATAAGAAAATACAAGTATTACAGAACTAAAATTCTTTGAATGAGCTTTGACCAATCAGAGCATTGTTGCTACGTTTACCATTGTGCTCTGTGAAAAATACATTTTGTATCTGTATTTCTTAGGTTCTTTTACCATTAGTTGATCAGTACTTTACAAATCACTGCCTGTACTTCCTGTCTTCTCCAACAAAAACACTCAGTAGCAGTGGATATGCATCAAATAAGGAAAAAGAAATGGTAGCCAGGTAAGTAGAAAATTAAGATATGTACAGGAGGGTTCTATGTAGATAATAAAAGGCCTCTTCTTAGACTAAAGAAAAAGATAGTTCAAAAGTTCAGTTTACTCATATAGAAAGTGATTGGTTCATTTTTAGTAGAGGGTAGTAACTGAATAGTATTCTTCATCTTGGTATTCTTTAATATTATTAAAGTGAAGTTTCCACATCATTTCAGTCACTTCTGCATGTAAGGAAGTTTTGTTTATTCTTTGAATATTACTATAGAAGTTATGATAAATATTTTAAATACTCAGATTAAGAATTCTATAAAGTTGAGTATTTTTAAAGGGTTTCTTGGTGAAAATAGATACCACTGGATGTCTGTTTAGTGTCTTATATTAAGAGTTTGATGGCATCATGTCTTTAGACTAGCACCTTTATTGATGCCTCAGCCAAGAACCTTGAGTACTGCCTGCTAAGCAACTCTAGTACTGTTATCTCCTGCTGACTTCATTGTAAGAGGAAGGAAACCAGGCATCTTATATTCATATATACTGTGCAGTCAATCTCTGGACAGACTTGAGGCCAAAACCAGAAAAGCTTCCATAATTTGTTTCATTGTTAAACAGAGAACGTTAGGCTCTAAGACAAAAAGTAAAATGTTCTCCTAATAACAAAATGTAAACAACTCAACCTCATCTATATAGAATTGATAGTAGTAGCTTTGTAATTGGAGAAGATTTAAATAAATCACTAAAATAAATATTTTTCAAAATAATTTAAAATTTTTGTTCTAAATAGAGAGCAGAGAAACTGATAACTAGAATGATTTATTTAAGTCATTCTCTCCCAGTAGAATACTACTTCTGACAGCAGTTCTCCAGCATGTTAGTGTCCTGTCTCAAGTTCATCTAAACAGTTTTTGTGGAACCTTGTTTTCACTTGTGCTGCAGATGATACTTAGTGAACATTGAAATGAGTATAAAGTCCTAAAGAATATACAGAAACGTAAAAATGCATTAAAGTTATGAGGCCAAACTGGAATGGTAGAATTTACACTGCTGATATGTAGGATGGATAGTTCTCAGGAAATAAGACAGCTGTCTGATGACTTTTATACTCATTATTGGCTTGTATTGCTGCATTTTTATTGTAAAGCTAATGGCAAGTGTAAATATGTTCATATCTTTTAGCACTAGCTTGACTGTATTATCCTAATGCTTCACAAACATTGACATGTGATAGACACTTTTCCTTATTTCTTCTCATACTCATGGACTGTTTTCTACCTGGAAATTTTGACAATGCCGTAAGATCGAACCCATAGGACTAGCTGCATTAGCAGCTGTGGAAAAATCGTACATTTAAAGGAAAGTGGAGGACAAAGAACATACTGGGGAAGAAGTTGTTGCGAGCTGCTCAGTATAGTTGTCCTTCACTCCACCTCTGCTGACTCCAGATAAACTTCCTGTTTCTCATCTTCCTGTTCAGAATCTCGGTGTTCTTCTGTATAATTATTTCTTCTCTGATCAGAATGCCCTTTAATTATTATTTCTGACACAATGCAAAAATTCTACTGGTATAAACTCTTTTCAGGAATTTTTATTTAGCAAAATCTAAACCATTTTTAAGGGATAAGGAAAATGCAGTTTTCTAGGCCTAAGACTTTTGTCAGCTGAATTTGCAAATGAGATATTATAGAACAGGACTGTTTAACTAACGGGCTCCAATACCAATTTTATCACAAGAAAGTTTTGCCCAGACCTTGTCAGAGGTCCTAAATATGTGACATCCCCAAAATTCTTGCAGAGAATTCTGTATTTCTTGCTGGTCCCTAGGTTGCTATGATGCACCATTTTCCATCAATGAAAGTGGAGGACAACTGCTGCATGTTCTGTGATGCTTTGATTTTTATGTGTGGTTTTTAGTAAAATTGCCCAATGTACCAAAAAAAATTGAGTAGCCTTGTGCTAGAATGTCATTTAAAAAAAGGGGGGCAAGGATCCTATGTATCTTACCGTTGCCTGTTTCCATGAAGCTTGGAACAACATAAAGGATAACAAAGTTGACTGAGAAAGTCTGGGGTGTATGTGTGATGATATTGTTGGGAGATACTTGGAGTATAGATCATTGGGAATTGTTTAGGGATGTATTCTGGAACATTTTCATCTATTCAGTTTCTCCCATTATGTCCTATGTATTGTTCATTCTTTGTTATTCTAACTTGCCTGTTTTCCCAGGATCTTCATTCCCATTCTCAAATTCTCGATCTAAATTCTATTCCCGATAGCAGAGTGCAAAAGCAGCTGACTGCTGTCCCTCATCCTCCTTCCTATTTTTAATTCCCAATGGCTCTTTGTCAGCTAGGATCCACTGAGAAGACATCTCATCTGCCTGTATTGTTGTCAGAATGATAACCAAAAGAAACAAAGTCAGGGAAGCCCAGCATGGGCCCATGAAGCTTTTTTACATGTCTATGATGGAATCTAGTTAGTGCTGGAGCAGAAGGAATACAAAAGAATATTGCTAGTCACACTCAATGGTTTTCAAGCCTTATTCAGAAACTGAGAGTTTTATGCCTCACTGAGACACTGTCCAGTAGTAGCCTGTGGTTTAGTAAGAGAGCTTTCATTTTCATTCAGTGTGCAGATCTCACTCCCAAGTGTCACACACTTCTTCATTTCTCTCTGGAGATGATGTTGAAGCCTAAAAGACATTGTTATGCAGTTCTCCTGATACTAAGTTACATTTTCCTATTTTTGCCTGTCCTTTCTGTTAATGTAGTTTGCAATTTTTTTTTCTGTCAGTGAGGCACTTCAAGCTAAATATTGCATTGTGAAAGTGATGGCATCAAAAACATTAATAAATGATTCTGTGAGCAGTAGAACAAATAGAGCTTTATTTCCAATGGATTTATGTTTCATTGTTGAAGGCAGTTTCTGATTGAAGCTTATCCCATGTTGGGCCATTTAAATCGTCTCACAATTGAATTTTCAGGTATCAGAAAATGTGAAAATACCATGATGCAGATTTTTAGGGGTAATTTGGGGTTTTCTCCCTCTCTACAAAATGGCTTCCCCCCCMCACACACACAAAAGTTGCTGGGTTTAAACATTTTTTAGACTTCTCCCCTGTGTCAGATTTGGTTGGACTCAGCCTTTTGACTCAAAGTAATTCTAGAAAATTTAATTAAAAAGACAGTTGCCTTTTAATCTATAATGTGTTGCCTTTATAAAAATAAGATTTCATTTTTCTACAATTAACTAAAAAAATTCATATTTAATTTGTTCATGAATATGCCTGTCATCTAATATTTTTATTGCCAAATTTTGTCCCCCCCCTTGAAGGTGAGGTACCAATTATTTTCTGTGGGAAGTTTTGTATTAGAATCTTTCAAACCGTATTTTACTCTCATACTTTCTTGCTTACAGAATCACAGAATCACAGAATCGCTGAGGTTGGAAGGGACCTCTGGAGATCATCTAGTCCAAACCCCCTGCTCAAGCAGGGTCACCTAGAGCATATTGCACAGG